>NC_073692.1:223586896-223784438 GCF_029784155.1 Uranotaenia lowii
TTCGCTCCTTCTCCTAGTTTTTGTTGTAGTATTTTGATGTTGCTTCGGTGTCCCGAGATTCGTTGGTCTAATGTGTTTCTTGTTAGCCCGATGTACACGTTGGGGCAGGGTTCTTCACACGGGATCTTATAAATAACATTTGATTTTTCACCAATACATTTGGGATCTTTCACCCTGCTGAACAAATCTCCCACGGTTATATTTCTCCGGCTGGTAATTTTGATGGTGGGATAATCGGTTGACAGGCATCGTATCAGTCGTTCAGTGAGCATCGGTACGTACGGAACTGATCGATACGTCACATCATGATCTGCATGTTGGTTGGAGCTTTCAGACGGCGGCTGTTGATGATCAGGAATATTGGCTATTGTTGGAGATTTTGGTTGAGCTGGGTGGATTTGGGTGTGATAACATTCTGGATGGTGCGGATGAAAGATACTATTGGGTGGATTCTCCTGCTGGTGCGTTTGTGATATTGTTGGAGGAATGCTGGTGCGTGGATTAGAAGGAGCTAGATGGTTGACGTTCGTGTGGATTGGAGTTTGAGTGGTTGCTGATGGATGTTGTTTGAGTTTTCGTTGCTGGACTATTTTATTCATATTGATCAATCTGTTGATCACCGTTTTGGGGAAGTCGTTTAGTCTGAGATGTTGGTAAATGAGTTCTGAAATATTCTGTTGTTCGTCGTTTCTTGATAGGATGGCGATTCTGTTTATGAAGTTGTTGGCAACGTTCAACTTGTGGTTGAGTTGATGACACGAGTGCCAATTAAGCATTCTACCGGACGCTATTGGTTTAATGTACCATTCAGTTTTTAGGTTCTGGGTGGGATCACGTACGACTACCATGTCTAGATACGGAAGGCGGCCATCAACTTCCTTCTCCATCGTAAATTGTAGACGGTTTTCTTGATCGTTAAAGATCTGTAGAACTAAGTCACAGCTGTTTTCCGGAATTGCGAGGAATAAGTCGTCAACATATTTACGGATAATTGGGATTGGAAAAGGAAGCTGGTTGATTGCTCTGGAAATTATCGTGTCGAGAACTAGTTCGGATAGAATCGGGCTTATCGGGCTGCCCATGGCTGTGCCATACTCCTGGATGTAGTATTTCCCTGCATATTGGAAGTAGGCCGCATCCATCAGAAACTCTACGATTTCGAGAAAGAGGTCGAGGTTGATTGATGTTTTTATTTCTGACCAATGTTGTATGATGTTGTGTGCAACCAATTTTCGAGGCACGTTGGTGAACAAGGATACTACGTCAAGCGATATGATTATGTATCCGTTCGGGAGGGTTGCGTTATTAATCTCTTCACAGAAATCGAAAGAGTTTTTACAGCTGTACGGACTTGATATGGATTTTTGCAGAATATCACTTATGTATTTGGCTAGATGGTATGTTGGGGCCGTCACGTTTGGAACTACTGGACGTAAAGGCAGCTCAACTTTGTGGGCCTTCGGTTGCCCATATATTCTGGGACATGTTGCATTGTACACTGTGAGTCGTTTACTGGTAAACTTGTCTATCAATTTCAAGTCGAGTAATCTTTTAATGAAATTGTTGTTCTTTCTTTGAAAACCTGTTGTGGGATCTTTATTTATCGGTCGATATGTTTGTGTATCATTCACTAAAATTGCCATCTTTCGGTGGTAGTCTTTGGTTTCCATAATAACGGTTCTGTTACCTTTGTCGGCGGAAAGAACACAAATTTCTGGGTGATTTCTCATAAACGATCTTGTAGCGATTTTGGCTTGTTGGCAGAATTGGTTAATCGGGTTCATAGAACGATTTTGTTGGTTAAATCCGTGTATGTAGTTTTCTATAACGTTGACTGCCTTGCACCTATTAGTATTTTGTACTTTTTCATCTTTGTTAGTGATAATTATTCCCTCTAAATCCGCGAGAATGTGATAGAAAGGAATATCATTTATTTGATTAGGTGGGAGTGCAAACTTTGGGCCTAGGCTGAGAAGTGTGGTCACTTCTTGAGGGATTTCAACCTCTGTTTTGTTGAGAATAGCTTTATCGTTAAAATTGAATTTTAGTTCGTGGTTTTTGCATTTTTCTATAGCAAGTTCGAGTTTATGGGCCGTTTTTTTGTTCTTGCGATTTAAGTTGGTTCGAAAAGCTGAATTTTGTGTCAACAAAAATGATTCTAACGTAGTTCCTTCATACATTGTTCATTTAATGTTCCTCATTTTCTTTTCGATTTGGGATATGGTGAAAAAAGTTTGTTTGATTTCCAAATTAAGGATGCTTTTTTTGAAGTTCTGGATGGTCCTATTGATTTTATTGACGAAGGGTCCGTTCTGCGCGAGGATTTCGTGAACGCATCTGTCAACCGATTATCCCACCATCAAAATTACCAGCCGGAGAAATATAACCGTGGGAGATTTGTTCAGCAGGGTGAAAGATCCCAAATGTATTGGTGAAAAATCAAATGTTATTTATAAGATCCCGTGTGAAGAACCCTGCCCCAACGTGTACATCGGGCTAACAAGAAACACATTAGACCAACGAATCTCGGGACACCGAAGCAACATCAAAATACTACAACAAAAAACTAGGAGAAGGAGCGAACAAAACAAAAACTAGGGAAAAAACATCTAACGAAGACATAGAAAACACAAAAAAATAGAGAAAAAGATAACACAGCTCTGATAGATCACATAATTGCAACAGGTCACACATTCAATAATAATAATAATAATAATAATAATAATAACAATAATAATAATAATAATAATAATAATAATAATAATAACAATAATAATAATAATAATATAATAATAATAATAATAATAATAATAATAATAATAATAACAATAACAATAATAATAATATAATAATAATAATAATAATAATAATAATAACAATAATAATAATAATAATAATAATAATAATAATAATAATAATAATAATAATAATAATAATAATAATAATAATAATAATAATAATAATAACAATAATAATAATAATAATAATAATAATAATAATAATAATAACAATAATAATAATAATAATAATAATAATAATAATAATAATAATAATAATAATAATAATAATAACAATAATAATAATAATAATAATAATAATAATAATAATAATAATAATAATAATAATAATAATAATAACAATAATAATAATAATAATAATAATAATAATAATAATAACAATAATAATAATAATAATAATAATAATAATAATAATAATAATAATAATAATAACAATAATAATAATAATAATAATAATAATAATAATAATAATAATAATAATAATAATAATAATAACAATAATAATAATAATAATAATAATAATAATAACAATAATAATAATAATAATAATAATAATAATAACAATAATAATAATAATAATAATAATAATAATAATAATAATAATAATAATAATAATAATAATAATAATAATAATAATAATAATAATAATAATAATAATAATAATAATAATAATAATAATAATAATAATAATAATAATAATAATAATAATAATAATAATAATAATAATAATAATAATAACAATAATAATAATAATAATAAAAATAATAATCATAATAATAATAATAATAATAATAATAATAATAATAATAATAATAATAATAATAATAATAATAACAATAATAATAATAATAATAATAATAATAATAATAACAATAATAATAATAATAATAATAATAATAATAACAATAATAATAATAATAATAATAATAATAATAACAATAATAATAATAATAATAATAATAATAATAACAATAATAATAATAATAATAATAATAATAACAATAATAATAATAATAATAATAATAATAATAATAATAATAATAATAATAAATAATAACAATAATAATAATAATAATAATAATAATAATAATAATAATAATAATAATAATAATAACAATAATAATAATAATAATAATAATAATAATAATAATAATAATAATAATAATAATAATAATAATAATAATAATAATAATAATAATAATAACAATAATAATAATAATAATAATAATAATAATAATAATAATAATAATAATAATAATAATAATAATAATAATAATAATAATAATAATAATAATAATAATAATAATAATAATAATAATAATAATAATAATATAATAATAATAATAATAATAATAATAATAATAATAATAATAATAATAATAATAATAATAATAATAATAATAATAATAATAATAATAATAATAATAATAATAATAATAATAATAATAATAATAATAATAATAATAATAATAATAATAATAATAATAATAATAATAATAATAATAATAATAATAATAATAATAATAATAATAATAATAATAATAATAATAATAATAATAATAATAATAATAATAATAATAATAATAATAATAATAATAATAATAATAATAATAATATAATAATAATAATAATAATAATAATAATAATAATAATAATAATAATAATAATAATAATAATAATAATAATAATAATAATAATTGTTTGAGTATAATCGCGTCATGCAATAGTGGTAGTATGATAGAGAAAAAACATCGCAAACGCAAAAGTCAGATCCATCCGAAAGTGATCTAAAAAGGCTTTCGGATGGATATAAGCTCTATTCAAGTGCTCGAACTGAAGCTTTTTACACTCAGCTAATACTTACACGAAAGGTACTTATGTGTATTGTGTAGATAGGAAATTTGTATTATATTCTATCTTTCTGATCATTCTCCCTCCACTTTATACACAACAAAGTTTGTACAACAGTCCAAACCAATCCGCCGTGCAATTAAGACCGCAACAATAAAACCCCCCAAATCGAACCGAAAAATAAAGTGGTGTTTTTAAGTTTACAAAACTAAAATTCGCGAGTTTCGAATCGTGTCCGAAAAAGTGTTCCGGTCCCAAAACATTTGGTCCTTCGAACCGGATCACCGTCCGGAAAGTGGTTCCGGAACAATAAAAATCGGACATTAAGTGAAGACCGCCGATCGCTCAGCAGCGAAAGTGTGAACCATTTTGCACTCACGAATTCGCCATCGCTGTGCTGGACTGAAGTGATTGTTGTTGAAGACATTAAAAGTGCATCGCTTAGGACGCTAACTACGCTTGGCTTGGATGCAATTAAGTGCATCGGACTCCAGTGTCAGCCATCGCGATAATTGAACAATAAGTGAAACTCGAATACCTGAAGCAAACGTTTAAAGTGAAGCAGCTACCTGAAGTGGGACAACGTAGCACAGAACAGCTGATCTAATAGCAGCGAAGCAGAGGACAGCTGATTTACAACCAGCAAACGAGCGACGCAACGTCTGAAGGAGCAGTTTTTTTTGGAAGAGCAGGAAGTATTGAAAAAGGCTTGGTGCATGAGGCCAAAATAGTGCAAATAAAAATAAAGAATTGAAATTGAATTGCTGTTTTAAGTTGCATGAAGTGTGTGCCCTGTCCGTTAACTATAATTGGTCTTGGATTTCTTATTGGCATTTTTACTTTGCTTTACATATTGGTTGTGCCCACTCGCTGCTGTCAATATCGGGTTGCTAGTCTCACAAATTCGCGTCGCGATCGGTTGGAACGTCGAGTTGATCAAAATTAAGTGCAAATACCCTAAGTCAGAAGCACATAAGGTGCATGTCAGAGCACATTAAGGTGCAAGTCAGAAGCACAGAAGGTGCAAGTCAGTTATTTTTGTCAGAATTATTCAGTACTGGACGGATTGGGTCCAAGGTGTTGGAATTCGTCGGAAAATCACAAGTCTATTTAAGATTATAAGATTGTGTCAGAATTTGAACCTGAATTGAAGTTTGATTTGAAACTTGTCAGAATTAAGTCTGAATTTTCAGAAATTAAGCTTGAGTCGGAAATCTTGTCAGAATTAAGTCTGAATCAGTTTGTGTCGGAATTCTTAAGTGAATATTTTTGGAAATCTTTTCTTAAACTAGTCAGAGTGGAGTCTGAGTCTCAAAATAAGCTTGCGTCAGAGTTCTTGTCTGAATATTGTCAGAAATATGGTCAGAAATTAAGTCAGAAGAAATCTTGTCAGAAATCGAGTCTGAATTCAAATCGTTTGAAACATTGTCAGATATTAAGCCTGTGTCAGAAACAACGTGTCAGTTTAAGAACTTGTCTGAAGGTACAAGTTTGAATTCGTAAGAAATTGGAAGCCTGAGTCAGTTATTAGTAATTCTGTATTGGACGAATCGGGTCCAAGGGTGTCTGATTTGTCAGAAATTGAAATTGGTTCGATATTTTGTCAGAAATTAAGAACAAACTCCTGAACTTCAACGATTAATTCGCCTACGTCAGCATTTGAGTCAGAAATTCGTCAGTGTGGACAAATTTGGTCCAAGTTTGTCAGATATTTTGGAAATTGGAAATTGGTTTCTCGTTTTCCCCAATTTGGGTTGAATCGCTGCTTTATCAGCTCTGAAGCTTCAGAGTTATTGTAATTTAAGTAGTAGTGAATAAAGTTTCCAGTCAGAATGGCGAAAAATGTTCAGTTGAAGTTGTTGCAGAAGAGAGAGAGGCAAATAGTGCTTCTCATGGACAGTGTGGACCGATTCGTGCAGAATTATAATCCAGAACGTGATGAGTGTCAAATTAGTTCTAGGCTTGAAGCCTTAGAACCAGTGTACGGTGAATTTCACGAAGTGCGTAGCCAGATAGAAATGATTGTGTATGAAAGCGAAGAAAAGAAGGCCAAGGAGCTCTATGGCGACGCGAAGGATGAAGCTGAAGCACAACGAGAGGAAGAGAACGACGAGCTGCTGTTAAGTTTTGAAGACCGTTTCTTCCGATTGAAGGGAGCCTTGACCAAACTTCAGTTAAGGCGTCTGCAATTGTCAAAGGCGAACGAGATTTCACACAATCATCAGCATGTGACCGTGGGGTCGAGAATTAAGCTTCCAGAGATTCGTCTGCCTAGCTTCAGTGGGAATCTTAGCGAATGGGTTTCATTCCGCGATAGTTTTCGAACCCTGATCCACAATAACGAACAACTCGCGCCCATGGAGAAATTCACGTACCTGAAGTCATCCCTTTCCGGCGAAGCTCTTAAGGAGATTCTCTCAATCGAGCTGTCCGATGCAAATTACTCTGTCGCTTGGGAGATTCTGACAGAACGATACGAGAACAAGAAGCTGATCGTTAAGACGTACCTAGACGCACTGTTTTGTTTAGAACCAATCAGAAAAGAAGGCTACGAAAGCATCAATAATCTCATAACCGAATTTGAGAAGAACCTGATGATGCTGCAGAAGGTCGGTGAAGATACAGATGGCTGGAGCACCATTCTAGCGCACTTGCTTTGCTCGCTACTTGACTCTGTCACTCTAAGGAATTGGGAAACACAACACAACAGCAAAGAAGTACCGAAATACGAGGACATGAGGAAGTTTCTGCGCAACTACTGTTCCGTTCTGCAGTCAGTTGCTCCATTCAAAGAACCCCACTACAACGTCGCAACCCATCATCAGCCGAGAATCCAATCAGCGAGCTTCACTACGTTTATGTCACCGAACCTATGTCCGTTTTGCCATGAAACGTGGCATTCGCCGTTTCACTGTCAAAGATTCCTTCGATTGAAGATATCAGAACGGGTTGAGGCCGCCAATCGAAGCCGAGTCTGTCGAAATTGCCTACAGCCTGGTCATTTTGCGACGAACTGCACTCGTAGCAGTTGTCGGTTATGTCAACAAAGGCATCATACTATGCTACATGCTACGCGATCCTCCGTTCCAAATCCGTCGAATCCGAGACTCAGTCAACTGTCAAATGCACAACCTACTAATCAAGAAAGCACCCATATTAATCCACAGCATGCCTATCAACAGCAAAGACAACAAACCATGCCAATAGTTACGGAAACACACACTCAAGTACAACATGCAACACACAATTCACCAAACACAACCACACAAATCAATTCACCTATGCCAAGCACAAGCCAAAGCTACGTAGCACTATCAGTTAAGCCTGCATCGAATACTCTGCTTCCTACCGCTCTTATCAAGATCAAAGACCGCTACGGTAACGCTCTGACGGCTAGAGCCCTGCTAGACTCTTGTTCGCAACACTGTTTAATGACAGAAGAGTTTTCGAGAAAGCTGAAGCTCGAAGAAACACCCACGTTTTTGTCAGTCAAGGGTATTGTGTCGTCTGAGTCAGTTTCAACGAAGACCTTACATGCTGAAGTCTCTTCACGTTCGCCAAAAATCTCGGGATACCAAGAAAGCATACAGTTCTTTGTGTTGCCTGAACTTACCCTACATTTACCTTCGACATCATTTGATCCTTCGTCCTTGTTACTCCCAGATTCCGCTTGTTTAGCAGATCCGTACTTCCACGAGTCAAAGCGAATCGACATTGTCATTGGTGCCGAGTATTACTTGGATTTGTTGAAGAATGAAAGAAGAAAAAACACGAAGAATGGTCCCACGCTTCACAACTCTGTTTTCGGTTGGATTGTGTCGGGTCGAATAGTCGATTCTCCGCAAAACGTGTCACACAATTTAGTTTATTCCTTAAGAAACTACAGAAGCAACTCAAATGGTTGTACGAGCTGGAAGCCTGTCACTTTAAGAGCTGAAAATGAATTGAAGAACCCACAGTCAGAAATGAAGCTGAACGTTTTGTCGTTGCCCTACCCAAGAATGCGTCAGTTTGCGTCAGATATGCTATGTCAGAATTGGTGAATTCAGTCTGAGAATTCATTGAGGAAAATGTTGTGTAGAATGAGTCCGAAATCTCTAATGCCTCAGTAAAGTCGAATAGTTACACGAATATAATGTTACTCAGGTTCCCAACACCCTAAGAATGCTCAACTCCCTTTTATTCAGCCTTTAAGTAAACAAACAAACTCGAAGTGAACTCCACTCTTACATCTTTTTAAGATTCACTGAAGGTTATTAAGTTTTGCATGAAAGCCTCAAGGCTGCATGGTTTAATTGAAGTCCGCAAGAGCTATGCTCATTTCAATTCATATTGTTTGAAGTTCTCCCAAAAAGCTTGAAGCATCTCATTGTCTGAAGAAGCATACCGTATTGAGAATCAGAAAGTGTTAATGTTCAAGTCGTTTGAGATTACCTCGTAGCATTCAAATTAACCCTATCGATTGAAGGAACCCTATCGTTTGAAGTTACCATATCGGTTGAAGTTATCGTCTGAAGTATGACATATTTTAAGTATCCCATCTGCTGAAAAATTTCGCCCTGTTAAAAGTCCTCCATTTGAAATATCCTGCCGTTTGAAGTATTTTGCCAGTTGCCACACCGTCGCTTTAAGAATCCCCCTGAAGAAAAATCTGTGATGAATCCCTGTCAGATGTACAAATCAACCTTCGCTCTGAGTACGAGTCATCTCAACTTCTCATCCCAAACCAAAAGGGTTTTCTTCAACGTTGCCATGCCAACAGTTCATCGAACCGCTTTGAAGGATGTCATCATAGGAACAAAAATCAGCATACATTCTTCGGGGAGCGGTAGCGGAAGCCCTGGGCTTCCGCATTCAGGGAAGTCCCATGTTTATTAAGTGTTGTCCAAAAAGTAAGCACTTTCCTTTACGCAGATTTCTCATCACGCACTCGGATTGTGCGGCCTACTCTGCATCACATTCCCAGCGCCTTCGGGAGAGGAAGGTTCAAAGTACCACCGACGATGGGTCCAGTTTGAGCTTCACCATGCATGCCATAGAAGTTCCCTAGGTATCAGAAGGAATCGACTATCCACAACAGATGTCCAAAACAAAACCCTCAGAGCAGCTGCATAACATCGGTCCTAGGCACGCAGTTCCGATTCGAGCAGTCAATCGAACTGACTGTTGGTTCACATCATCTGAGCAAGTAAAATCCATCGGTAGACGCAACGCAGCCAAACCTACGGTCGGAAAAATAGCATGTGTGACTACAGCAAAGTTTTGTCAAAGTTGATTGTTTTACTTACCTTATTTTGATCGCAAAATGCTCTGTACGCCTACTATCCAGCAACTATGCGCCATTCTCCCTCCCAATTAGCCGATTCGAAACCTCTAGTCGGGCGAATCTATTGGTTCAACGTCGATCTCGCACCTGGAGCACGTAAACAACAGCCATCGTCATCCAATGCTCGCTAGTCAACGCATCACATCACCTGAACATCATCATCGTCAATATCATCGGGAATTTCGACCAGCAATTCGGATCATGAAACTATCCACGGTGCACATTATCAGCAGCAACCCATCGCCATCCGTATCGGAATCAGCAACAGCTTCAGCAGTCGAGTTCGTTTTTATGTCCATCACCGCATCACACGTAGAGGCAGCTGAAAAAGCAATACAGAACATCACTCAACATGGTCACTAATATCGTCGACAAGAACTTCGCTGTGCGGTCAGCATTTTCACTGAATTCAGAGGATAATAGTTCATCTGGTCCTTACCTTGGCAGTTCGGGATCCACACCATCATCAGTGCCAACCAGCAGCATCGATTCCATCTGGAATGAAGGAAAACAGTCCGAGCAGCTCTAGTCCAGCAACATTACACCACACCTTACACTACACTATAATCAGTGACTATTTACACTGCACAGCGAGATAGGAACGAAGAATAATCAAAACAAACTGCAATGTATTGTATTGCAGCGAGTAGAAAAGTACCGTTAGAATGAAAAACAAGAGATTACAATAATGCGGCCCAATGTAAACAAGTACAGTTAGGAGTTTGTGTTGAAATGAGATTTCAAGGCGGGCGGCATGTTTGAGTATAATCGCGTCATGCAATAGTGGTAGTATGATAGAGAAAAAACATCGCAAACGCAAAAGTCAGATCCATCCGAAAGTGATCTAAAAAGGCTTTCGGATGGATATAAGCTCTATTCAAGTGCTCGAACTGAAGCTTTTTACACTCAGCTAATACTTACACGAAAGGTACTTATGTGTATTGTGTAGATAGGAAATTTGTATTATATTCTATCTTTCTGATCATTCTCCCTCCACTTTATACACAACAAAGTTTGTACAACAGTCCAAACCAATCCGCCGTGCAATTAAGACCGCAACAATAAAACCCCCCAAATCGAACCGAAAAATAAAGTGGTGTTTTTAAGTTTACAAAACTAAAATTCGCGAGTTTCGAATCGTGTCCGAAAAAGTGTTCCGGTCCCAAAACAATAATAATAATAATAATAATAATAATAATAATAATAATAATAATAATAATAATAATAATAATAATAATAATAATAATAATAATAATAATAATAATAATAATAATAATAATAATAATAATAATAATAATAATAATAATAATAATAATAATAATAATAATAATAATAATAATAATAATAATAATAATAATAATAATAATAATAATAATAATAATAATAATAATAATAATAATAATAATAATAATAATAATAATAATAATAATAATAATAATAATAATAATAATAATAATAATAATAATAATAATAATAATAATAATAATAATAATAATAATAATAATAATAATAATAATAATAATAATAATAATAATAATAATAATAATAATAATAATAATAATAATAATAATAATAATAATAATAATAATAATAACAATAACAATAATAATAATAATAATAATAATAATAATAATAATAATAACAATAATAATAATAATAATAATAATAATAATAATAATAATAATAATAATAATAATAATAATAATAATAATAATAATAATAATAATAATAATAATAATAATAACAATAATAATAATAATAATAATAATAATAATAATAATAATAACAATAATAATAATAATAATAATAATAATAATAATAATAATAATAATAATAATAATAATAATAACAATAATAATAATAATAATAATAATAATAATAATAATAATAATAATAATAATAATAATAATAACAATAATAATAATAATAATAATAATAATAATAATAATAACAATAATAATAATAATAATAATAATAATAATAATAATAATAATAATAATAATAATAACAATAATAATAATAATAATAATAATAATAATAATAATAATAATAATAATAATAATAATAATAACAATAATAATAATAATAATAATAATAATAATAACAATAATAATAATAATAATAATAATAATAATAACAATAATAATAATAATAATAATAATAATAATAATAATAATAATAATAATAATAATAATAATAATAATAATAATAATAATAATAATAATAATAATAATAATAATAATAATAATAATAATAATAATAATAATAATAATAATAATAATAATAATAATAATAATAATAATAATAACAATAATAATAATAATAATAAAAATAATAATCATAATAATAATAATAATAATAATAATAATAATAATAATAATAATAATAATAATAATAATAATAATAACAATAATAATAATAATAATAATAATAATAATAATAACAATAATAATAATAATAATAATAATAATAATAACAATAATAATAATAATAATAATAATAATAATAACAATAATAATAATAATAATAATAATAATAATAACAATAATAATAATAATAATAATAATAATAACAATAATAATAATAATAATAATAATAATAATAATAATAATAATAATAATAATAATAATAACAATAATAATAATAATAATAATAATAATAATAATAATAATAATAATAATAATAATAACAATAATAATAATAATAATAATAATAATAATAATAATAATAATAATAATAATAATAATAATAATAATAATAATAATAATAATAATAACAATAATAATAATAATAATAATAATAATAATAATAATAATAATAATAATAATAATAATAATAATAATAATAATAATAATAATAATAATAATAATAATAATAATAATAATAATAATAATAATAATAATAATAATAATAATAATAATAATAATAATAATAATAATAATAATAATAATAATAATAATAATAATAATAATAATAATAATAATAATAATAATAATAATAATAATAATAATAATAATAATAATAATAATAATAATAATAATAATAATAATAATAATAATAATAATAATAATAATAATAATAATAATAATAATAATAATAATAATAATAATAATAATAATAATAATAATAATAATAATAATAATAATAATAATAATAATAATAATAATAAAAATAATAATAATAATAATAATAATAATAATAATAATAATAATAATAATAATAATAATAATAATAATAATAATAATAATAATAATAATTGTTTGAGTATAATCGCGTCATGCAATAGTGGTAGTATGATAGAGAAAAAACATCGCAAACGCAAAAGTCAGATCCATCCGAAAGTGATCTAAAAAGGCTTTCGGATGGATATAAGCTCTATTCAAGTGCTCGAACTGAAGCTTTTTACACTCAGCTAATACTTACACGAAAGGTACTTATGTGTATTGTGTAGATAGGAAATTTGTATTATATTCTATCTTTCTGATCATTCTCCCTCCACTTTATACACAACAAAGTTTGTACAACAGTCCAAACCAATCCGCCGTGCAATTAAGACCGCAACAATAAAACCCCCCAAATCGAACCGAAAAATAAAGTGGTGTTTTTAAGTTTACAAAACTAAAATTCGCGAGTTTCGAATCGTGTCCGAAAAAGTGTTCCGGTCCCAAAACATTTGGTCCTTCGAACCGGATCACCGTCCGGAAAGTGGTTCCGGAACAATAAAAATCGGACATTAAGTGAAGACCGCCGATCGCTCAGCAGCGAAAGTGTGAACCATTTTGCACTCACGAATTCGCCATCGCTGTGCTGGACTGAAGTGATTGTTGTTGAAGACATTAAAAGTGCATCGCTTAGGACGCTAACTACGCTTGGCTTGGATGCAATTAAGTGCATCGGACTCCAGTGTCAGCCATCGCGATAATTGAACAATAAGTGAAACTCGAATACCTGAAGCAAACGTTTAAAGTGAAGCAGCTACCTGAAGTGGGACAACGTAGCACAGAACAGCTGATCTAATAGCAGCGAAGCAGAGGACAGCTGATTTACAACCAGCAAACGAGCGACGCAACGTCTGAAGGAGCAGTTTTTTTTGGAAGAGCAGGAAGTATTGAAAAAGGCTTGGTGCATGAGGCCAAAATAGTGCAAATAAAAATAAAGAATTGAAATTGAATTGCTGTTTTAAGTTGCATGAAGTGTGTGCCCTGTCCGTTAACTATAATTGGTCTTGGATTTCTTATTGGCATTTTTACTTTGCTTTACATATTGGTTGTGCCCACTCGCTGCTGTCAATATCGGGTTGCTAGTCTCACAAATTCGCGTCGCGATCGGTTGGAACGTCGAGTTGATCAAAATTAAGTGCAAATACCCTAAGTCAGAAGCACATAAGGTGCATGTCAGAGCACATTAAGGTGCAAGTCAGAAGCACAGAAGGTGCAAGTCAGTTATTTTTGTCAGAATTATTCAGTACTGGACGGATTGGGTCCAAGGTGTTGGAATTCGTCGGAAAATCACAAGTCTATTTAAGATTATAAGATTGTGTCAGAATTTGAACCTGAATTGAAGTTTGATTTGAAACTTGTCAGAATTAAGTCTGAATTTTCAGAAATTAAGCTTGAGTCGGAAATCTTGTCAGAATTAAGTCTGAATCAGTTTGTGTCGGAATTCTTAAGTGAATATTTTTGGAAATCTTTTCTTAAACTAGTCAGAGTGGAGTCTGAGTCTCAAAATAAGCTTGCGTCAGAGTTCTTGTCTGAATATTGTCAGAAATATGGTCAGAAATTAAGTCAGAAGAAATCTTGTCAGAAATCGAGTCTGAATTCAAATCGTTTGAAACATTGTCAGATATTAAGCCTGTGTCAGAAACAACGTGTCAGTTTAAGAACTTGTCTGAAGGTACAAGTTTGAATTCGTAAGAAATTGGAAGCCTGAGTCAGTTATTAGTAATTCTGTATTGGACGAATCGGGTCCAAGGGTGTCTGATTTGTCAGAAATTGAAATTGGTTCGATATTTTGTCAGAAATTAAGAACAAACTCCTGAACTTCAACGATTAATTCGCCTACGTCAGCATTTGAGTCAGAAATTCGTCAGTGTGGACAAATTTGGTCCAAGTTTGTCAGATATTTTGGAAATTGGAAATTGGTTTCTCGTTTTCCCCAATTTGGGTTGAATCGCTGCTTTATCAGCTCTGAAGCTTCAGAGTTATTGTAATTTAAGTAGTAGTGAATAAAGTTTCCAGTCAGAATGGCGAAAAATGTTCAGTTGAAGTTGTTGCAGAAGAGAGAGAGGCAAATAGTGCTTCTCATGGACAGTGTGGACCGATTCGTGCAGAATTATAATCCAGAACGTGATGAGTGTCAAATTAGTTCTAGGCTTGAAGCCTTAGAACCAGTGTACGGTGAATTTCACGAAGTGCGTAGCCAGATAGAAATGATTGTGTATGAAAGCGAAGAAAAGAAGGCCAAGGAGCTCTATGGCGACGCGAAGGATGAAGCTGAAGCACAACGAGAGGAAGAGAACGACGAGCTGCTGTTAAGTTTTGAAGACCGTTTCTTCCGATTGAAGGGAGCCTTGACCAAACTTCAGTTAAGGCGTCTGCAATTGTCAAAGGCGAACGAGATTTCACACAATCATCAGCATGTGACCGTGGGGTCGAGAATTAAGCTTCCAGAGATTCGTCTGCCTAGCTTCAGTGGGAATCTTAGCGAATGGGTTTCATTCCGCGATAGTTTTCGAACCCTGATCCACAATAACGAACAACTCGCGCCCATGGAGAAATTCACGTACCTGAAGTCATCCCTTTCCGGCGAAGCTCTTAAGGAGATTCTCTCAATCGAGCTGTCCGATGCAAATTACTCTGTCGCTTGGGAGATTCTGACAGAACGATACGAGAACAAGAAGCTGATCGTTAAGACGTACCTAGACGCACTGTTTTGTTTAGAACCAATCAGAAAAGAAGGCTACGAAAGCATCAATAATCTCATAACCGAATTTGAGAAGAACCTGATGATGCTGCAGAAGGTCGGTGAAGATACAGATGGCTGGAGCACCATTCTAGCGCACTTGCTTTGCTCGCTACTTGACTCTGTCACTCTAAGGAATTGGGAAACACAACACAACAGCAAAGAAGTACCGAAATACGAGGACATGAGGAAGTTTCTGCGCAACTACTGTTCCGTTCTGCAGTCAGTTGCTCCATTCAAAGAACCCCACTACAACGTCGCAACCCATCATCAGCCGAGAATCCAATCAGCGAGCTTCACTACGTTTATGTCACCGAACCTATGTCCGTTTTGCCATGAAACGTGGCATTCGCCGTTTCACTGTCAAAGATTCCTTCGATTGAAGATATCAGAACGGGTTGAGGCCGCCAATCGAAGCCGAGTCTGTCGAAATTGCCTACAGCCTGGTCATTTTGCGACGAACTGCACTCGTAGCAGTTGTCGGTTATGTCAACAAAGGCATCATACTATGCTACATGCTACGCGATCCTCCGTTCCAAATCCGTCGAATCCGAGACTCAGTCAACTGTCAAATGCACAACCTACTAATCAAGAAAGCACCCATATTAATCCACAGCATGCCTATCAACAGCAAAGACAACAAACCATGCCAATAGTTACGGAAACACACACTCAAGTACAACATGCAACACACAATTCACCAAACACAACCACACAAATCAATTCACCTATGCCAAGCACAAGCCAAAGCTACGTAGCACTATCAGTTAAGCCTGCATCGAATACTCTGCTTCCTACCGCTCTTATCAAGATCAAAGACCGCTACGGTAACGCTCTGACGGCTAGAGCCCTGCTAGACTCTTGTTCGCAACACTGTTTAATGACAGAAGAGTTTTCGAGAAAGCTGAAGCTCGAAGAAACACCCACGTTTTTGTCAGTCAAGGGTATTGTGTCGTCTGAGTCAGTTTCAACGAAGACCTTACATGCTGAAGTCTCTTCACGTTCGCCAAAAATCTCGGGATACCAAGAAAGCATACAGTTCTTTGTGTTGCCTGAACTTACCCTACATTTACCTTCGACATCATTTGATCCTTCGTCCTTGTTACTCCCAGATTCCGCTTGTTTAGCAGATCCGTACTTCCACGAGTCAAAGCGAATCGACATTGTCATTGGTGCCGAGTATTACTTGGATTTGTTGAAGAATGAAAGAAGAAAAAACACGAAGAATGGTCCCACGCTTCACAACTCTGTTTTCGGTTGGATTGTGTCGGGTCGAATAGTCGATTCTCCGCAAAACGTGTCACACAATTTAGTTTATTCCTTAAGAAACTACAGAAGCAACTCAAATGGTTGTACGAGCTGGAAGCCTGTCACTTTAAGAGCTGAAAATGAATTGAAGAACCCACAGTCAGAAATGAAGCTGAACGTTTTGTCGTTGCCCTACCCAAGAATGCGTCAGTTTGCGTCAGATATGCTATGTCAGAATTGGTGAATTCAGTCTGAGAATTCATTGAGGAAAATGTTGTGTAGAATGAGTCCGAAATCTCTAATGCCTCAGTAAAGTCGAATAGTTACACGAATATAATGTTACTCAGGTTCCCAACACCCTAAGAATGCTCAACTCCCTTTTATTCAGCCTTTAAGTAAACAAACAAACTCGAAGTGAACTCCACTCTTACATCTTTTTAAGATTCACTGAAGGTTATTAAGTTTTGCATGAAAGCCTCAAGGCTGCATGGTTTAATTGAAGTCCGCAAGAGCTATGCTCATTTCAATTCATATTGTTTGAAGTTCTCCCAAAAAGCTTGAAGCATCTCATTGTCTGAAGAAGCATACCGTATTGAGAATCAGAAAGTGTTAATGTTCAAGTCGTTTGAGATTACCTCGTAGCATTCAAATTAACCCTATCGATTGAAGGAACCCTATCGTTTGAAGTTACCATATCGGTTGAAGTTATCGTCTGAAGTATGACATATTTTAAGTATCCCATCTGCTGAAAAATTTCGCCCTGTTAAAAGTCCTCCATTTGAAATATCCTGCCGTTTGAAGTATTTTGCCAGTTGCCACACCGTCGCTTTAAGAATCCCCCTGAAGAAAAATCTGTGATGAATCCCTGTCAGATGTACAAATCAACCTTCGCTCTGAGTACGAGTCATCTCAACTTCTCATCCCAAACCAAAAGGGTTTTCTTCAACGTTGCCATGCCAACAGTTCATCGAACCGCTTTGAAGGATGTCATCATAGGAACAAAAATCAGCATACATTCTTCGGGGAGCGGTAGCGGAAGCCCTGGGCTTCCGCATTCAGGGAAGTCCCATGTTTATTAAGTGTTGTCCAAAAAGTAAGCACTTTCCTTTACGCAGATTTCTCATCACGCACTCGGATTGTGCGGCCTACTCTGCATCACATTCCCAGCGCCTTCGGGAGAGGAAGGTTCAAAGTACCACCGACGATGGGTCCAGTTTGAGCTTCACCATGCATGCCATAGAAGTTCCCTAGGTATCAGAAGGAATCGACTATCCACAACAGATGTCCAAAACAAAACCCTCAGAGCAGCTGCATAACATCGGTCCTAGGCACGCAGTTCCGATTCGAGCAGTCAATCGAACTGACTGTTGGTTCACATCATCTGAGCAAGTAAAATCCATCGGTAGACGCAACGCAGCCAAACCTACGGTCGGAAAAATAGCATGTGTGACTACAGCAAAGTTTTGTCAAAGTTGATTGTTTTACTTACCTTATTTTGATCGCAAAATGCTCTGTACGCCTACTATCCAGCAACTATGCGCCATTCTCCCTCCCAATTAGCCGATTCGAAACCTCTAGTCGGGCGAATCTATTGGTTCAACGTCGATCTCGCACCTGGAGCACGTAAACAACAGCCATCGTCATCCAATGCTCGCTAGTCAACGCATCACATCACCTGAACATCATCATCGTCAATATCATCGGGAATTTCGACCAGCAATTCGGATCATGAAACTATCCACGGTGCACATTATCAGCAGCAACCCATCGCCATCCGTATCGGAATCAGCAACAGCTTCAGCAGTCGAGTTCGTTTTTATGTCCATCACCGCATCACACGTAGAGGCAGCTGAAAAAGCAATACAGAACATCACTCAACATGGTCACTAATATCGTCGACAAGAACTTCGCTGTGCGGTCAGCATTTTCACTGAATTCAGAGGATAATAGTTCATCTGGTCCTTACCTTGGCAGTTCGGGATCCACACCATCATCAGTGCCAACCAGCAGCATCGATTCCATCTGGAATGAAGGAAAACAGTCCGAGCAGCTCTAGTCCAGCAACATTACACCACACCTTACACTACACTATAATCAGTGACTATTTACACTGCACAGCGAGATAGGAACGAAGAATAATCAAAACAAACTGCAATGTATTGTATTGCAGCGAGTAGAAAAGTACCGTTAGAATGAAAAACAAGAGATTACAATAATGCGGCCCAATGTAAACAAGTACAGTTAGGAGTTTGTGTTGAAATGAGATTTCAAGGCGGGCGGCATGTTTGAGTATAATCGCGTCATGCAATAGTGGTAGTATGATAGAGAAAAAACATCGCAAACGCAAAAGTCAGATCCATCCGAAAGTGATCTAAAAAGGCTTTCGGATGGATATAAGCTCTATTCAAGTGCTCGAACTGAAGCTTTTTACACTCAGCTAATACTTACACGAAAGGTACTTATGTGTATTGTGTAGATAGGAAATTTGTATTATATTCTATCTTTCTGATCATTCTCCCTCCACTTTATACACAACAAAGTTTGTACAACAGTCCAAACCAATCCGCCGTGCAATTAAGACCGCAACAATAAAACCCCCCAAATCGAACCGAAAAATAAAGTGGTGTTTTTAAGTTTACAAAACTAAAATTCGCGAGTTTCGAATCGTGTCCGAAAAAGTGTTCCGGTCCCAAAACAATAATAATAATAATAATAATAATAATAATAATAATAATAATAATAATAATAATAATAATAATAATAATAATAATAATAATAATAATAATAATAATAATAATAATAATAATAATAATAATAATAATAATAATAATAATAATAATAATAATAATAATAATAATAATAATAATAATAATAATAATAATAATAATAATAATAATAATAATAATAATAATAATAATAATAATAATAATAATAATAATAATAATAATAATAATAATAATAATAATAATAATAATAATAATAATAATAATAATAATAATAATAATAATAATAATAATAATAATAATAATAATAATAATAATAATAATAATAATAATAATAATAATAATAATAATAATAATAATAATAATAATAATAATAATAATAATAATAATAATAATAATAATAATAATAATAATAATAATAATAATAATAATAATAATAATAATAATAATAATAATAATAATAATAATAATAATAATAATAATAATAATAATAATAATAATAATAATAATAATAATAATAATAATAATAATAATAATAATAATAATAATAATAATAATAATAATAATAATAATAATAATAATAATAATAATAATAATAATAATAATAATAATAATAATAATAATAATAATAATAATAATAATAATAATAATAATAATAATAATAATAATAATAATAATAATAATAATAATAATAATAATAATAATAATAATAATAATAATAATAATAATAATAATAATAATAATAATAATAATAATAATAATAATAATAATAATAATAATAATAATAATAATAATAATAATAATAATAATAATAATAATAATAATAATAATAATAATAATAATAATAATAATAATAATAATAATAATAATACTAATAATAATAATAATAATAATAATAATAATAATAATAATAATAATAATAATAATAATAATAATAATAATAATAATAATAATAATAATAATAATAATAACAATAATAATAATAATAATAATAATAATAATAATAATAATAATAATAATAATAATAATAATAATAATAATAATAATAATAATAATAATAATAATAATAATAATAATAATAATAATAATAATAATAATAATAATAATAATAATAATAATAATAATAATAATAATAATAATAATAATAATAATAATAATAATAATAATAATAATAATAATAATAATAATAATAATAATAATAATAATAATAATAATAATAATAATAATAATAATAATAATAATAATAATAATAATAATAATAATAATAATAATAATAATAATAATAATAATAATAATAATAATAATAATAATAATAATAATAATAATAATAATAATAATAATAATAATAATAATCATAATAATAATAATAATAATAATAATTATAATAATAATAATAATAATAATAATAATAATAATAATAATAATAATAATAATAATAATAATAATAATAATAATAATAATAATAATAATAATAATAATAATAATAATAATAATAATAATAATAATAATAATAATAATAATAATAATAATAATAATAATAATAATAATAATAATAATAATAATAATAATAATAATAATAATAATAATAATAATAATAATAATAATAATAATAATTATAATAATAATAATAATAATAATAATAAAAATAATAATCATAATAATAATAATAATAATAATAATAATAATAATAATAATAATAATAATAATAATAATAATAATAATAATAATAATAATAATAATAATAATAATAATAATAATAATAATAATAATAATAATAATAATAATAATAATAATAATAATAATAATAATAATAATAATAATAATAATAATAATAATAATAATAATAATAATAATAATAATAATAATAATAATAATAATAATAATAATAATAATAATAATAATAATAATAATAATAATAATAATAATAATAATAATAATAATAAATATTTGAGAAATAATGGCATGGGCCATCTTACCCCGCGCTGGTGCGTCTTGTACAATTTTTAAGCGTTGCTAGTCTCTCGAAAGAGGTCTCAGCGATTTTGTGTGTAGATTGTAGTTTATCGTATGCAGTGGGATTTCTGGGGGTTGAACTATTCCTCTGGAAGGCGAGACCATTAACCAGAAGGCGAAAAGCACGCAGCCATCACTACCGGTTCCACTACTCACCACCAGAGACCGTAAGCTACCTGAGCGAAGCGAAGAGGCAAAACGGCGAACAACCAAATTAGACGAGGCAAGAAAAGGCGCGAGGCGAGAGCAACGACCGGCTGGAGTTCAAAGCCTGCCGAGAATAACGTCCATCGGCATTTTGGATTCAAACTCTGGCGAAACAACATAGAACCAAATATATAAAGTGTTACCAGAAGCCGAAATATTTGGACATCAGGTACAACCCACCATTTTGCTCTCGCCGATAAACCCCAATAACTAATCCTTGGATCCTAAATTTAGGACCCCGCTATTTTTGGATACAATTCCAACCCTGATTCGTTGCCGTCAATTGAATTTTAATCCGCCGGTACACCCGCCTGTACGCCGCTGTTGGAGGTTATATCTGCCGCTACACAACGATAAACCCCTCGGCGGCCTTGGAGATTCAAATCTTCCGACATCGGATTTGAATCAGCCGTTGACTTGCCGCATCGCATCCGTCGCTGGTTTGGGTTGAATTCCCACCGGCGAACTTCGGATCAGGCCAACAACAACTCCGTGCCTGGTTCAGCACCCAAGGTGGGGCCAGGTACGCCACAACCTACCGTGCGACTGTTCGCTTCTACAACAACCCAGTGCCTGGTTCAGCACCCCAGGTGGGGCCAGGTACACAACTCACCGAAGATCGCTACGCCTCTCGAGAGTCGTTTCACTGAGGACGCCATCAACAAATCGCCGCGTCGGTGCAAGGCTCCGACCCCTTCGAACCCGAGGTTGAACCGCAACGAGGATTGGATCCAGGTGGTAGCAGCAACATGTCAGATACAACCATATTTTATATTGTGAAGTGGTGGGCAAATAAAGCCAAGCTTGGATTGTTAACCAATAAATTAATGTGTTAAGCTAGAAGGTGAAGTTGTTTCTTCCTCCGGAAATTCTCTGCATTTTGTATTTTATTCAGTAAGCTTGCCGACCCTAGGGATTGTTTAGGGAATCTCTGGGACGCCTGCCGACTGATTAGTGGCTAGTCTTACAAATTTTCCCCTACATATGAACATAACATACTGCCTGCGTGTTTGAATGGCTATTTTGGTCCTCCCCAACACCAGCAACAACAAAGCGATCATCGATCAGTAAACGAGTGAGCGAGTGAGTGATTGAGCAAGAAAAGTTATTGACTGAAGGACGGAACTGAAAATCAGGTAGCTCCTCACTCAGTTGAGAATTCCAACTAAAGAAGGAACGTCTCTCTTCAAACTTTATTTCTTTGATTCTCGGAGCAGCGCTGTCGAACACAATCTTTGCCCCGCTGCACACAGGGGAAAACGATGTAAAAAGGTGATCAAAATTGTTTACGCCAAAATGGAGCGTTTTAGACCCATAGTGTCTTCGGGACATTTTACCTACACTGCAAAAAATCCACATGTTGGGAATATGTGTTTGCCTTATAGATTTTTGCAATGTGATTCCCATTTGAAAATTACGTGTCCACACATATAAAATACAAAATTATGACTTTTATATGCGTCACATAAAAGTTATAAAATCCCACACATAAATATTATAAGCCTACATTGCACTCATACATTTGCCTAGATCTAGGCGTTTACTTGCTTGCCATGGCGTTTCATTTAGTTTTTCGGAGGGAAATAAAAAATTTTTAGGTGTTGGCTATCGAAACATTTTTGTAATATTTATTGTAAAAATAAGTAAAGATAAATATGCTACGTACGTATTAGGCACATCTCTCGCGTTCGTATTCCACTGGAACAGAAATTCCGCACCGGAAAACCAGCAGCTAAGACCCGTATGCGAATGGTACCAAGCGACGTTAATTCCCGGTCGGCCCGAAGTCGGAGATAAGCTTCCTGTGGGGGAGAACAGAAGAGTTCAATAATCGATATTTTGTTTTTAATAGAGTAATACTTACCTATAATAAAAATGTTTTAATTAATACTTGAAAGGGCACACCAACTTTTTCTCGTAGGGTAGCCATTTTGAACCCGTGGTAATTTTCAAAGATGAAAATCATATAATGTATGTGGCAAAATCATATAAACTTCATATTTCGAACATACAATTTATTTGTGACATATGATGTTCATATGAAGTAGATGAAATATATGCGTAGAGCAATTTTGAAGGCCTTATGTGTGAGGAAACATACATCCTAGGTGTGGATTTTTTGCAGTGTACATTCAAAGCACTTTAAAATGAACTTTTGATAAAAATGATTAAATCACCTAGCAGTGAGATGGAAAAATTATTTTTTGTATTTTTCATTTTAGAGCACTTATGTCTTTGGCAAGTTTTTAGATTGTAAAAAATGTAGCAATTTTGTTGAAGACGTCAACATCGTAGAAGCTAACTCAAAAAAGTTAGAAGGGTTCAAAATAAAAAAATATTTTTTTATCAAAATTTTCAGTATTTTAACGATATCTATCCAGGCCGAGCTTATTCGAGCAAGATATGTTTGAAAGAGTCGTTTCCTCTAGATTCCTTGAAAATAGCTAACTTTAATCACTTATAAAGATACAAAATAAACAACTTAACGTTGTAAACTCTATGTTTTTACAACGTTGAAATCGGCCTGATTCTAATGCAACCAAAAAATGAACCGAACTCAACCGAACTAGAAAGATACAGCTATTTTTTTCTTAGTATTTCCAATCTAACTCGTTTCAGTCTGAATATTTTTATTAAGTGTGTTCCACAAAACTGTTTGATTTTAAGTGACTCAAAACTCTTTCAAACATATCTTGCTCGAATAAGCTCGGCCTGGAAAGATATCGTTAAAATACTGAAAATTTTGATAAAAAAATATTTTTTTATTTTGAACCCTTCTAACTTTTTTGAGTTAGCTTCTACGATGTTGACGTCTTCAACAAAATTGCTACATTTTTTACAGTCTAAAAACTTGCCAAAGACATAAGTGCTCTAAAATGAAAAATACAAAAAATATTTTTTTATCAAAAGTTCATTTTAAAGTGCTTTGAATGTAGGTAAAATGTCCCGAAGACACTATGGGTCTAAAACGCTCCGTTTTGGCGTAAACAATTTTGATCACCTTTTTACATCGTTTTCCCCTGTGTGCGCTGGGAGATAAACCAACCGACAATTTAGGTTTTGCTTTCGCTGTTGAAAATGTTTCAGTGTCTCTCATGAGAATTGAGTGATTTTCGGAACACTGCCTTACGGTCCAGATGTGAATCAGATGGCCCTGGTTTTTTGCCTCTTTCTGGCAAATCATCGAACGTATAGTGTTCCCCGAACTTGTGGATGATGGATTTTACGCTAGAATTCTATCAGACAAACATTCGTTATTAGTTACTATTCTCAAGTTGAATAATATTTCTTCTGCTCTTAACAACGACTTAACACGGCGTAGTAATTAAGACATACTTTCAGAAGACAAGGCCTCTCTTGCGGGGCTCCTGCATGTCCATGAGCACACAGCCCCTATAAACTTTATATCTATAGATGTATTCGACCTGTATTTCTAGGCTGTGATCACTTATATCAGAATCATATCCAATCCACATTTGCCCAGTGTCACTGTGCCATGATATACGTACATTCGTTTTATCATTTTTTTTCCTTACAAACCGTGCAATCTTGTAGTACTTCTGCCATGTTAGACACTCTTGCTTAGCTCTGCTTGTCAACTGTTAGCTTTCTCCCCTTTATCCTTTGAACGAAATGGTTCCCAGCAAATTCACTGTTGACACTCCATATTGACACTCCATATTGTTAATACGGACCTCCTGAGATTATAGAACCTCTTAATACTTCCTCTGGTCGACTCGCGTTTACTTTACAAGGTCACAATTGAAATGCAATGTATTTTATCTCTCTAAATCTCTATAGTGGATTTCTTCTTGAGGCAGAGAACTTGACAAATACAAATTCATCAATAATAATCATTAACATCACATACCCTTTCATCTTCAATATAATCATTACATCACACAACCTTTTAAATGCAACCCCAATTTGATTGAAACGTATACTTCGTTTGAAAAATGTACTTTGTTTAACCGTTTACTCACTTCGCCACAGTTTGCTGACAATTACTGTGGGCATCAGTAGGTATAACTTACCTCGCAGTAATGTAAACTGCTTATAAGTACAAACAATCAGTGCCTGCAGGCTTGTCAAAATTAGTCCACCTTCATTGATAAGTGCTTTAATTATCTCAGTTCCCGCGCAACAGGAAAACCATTCGGAATTATCAAAGTTGAAGGCACACTAGCCTTCTAAAAATATATAATCAAGCTATAAGGGCAAAATTCACTTCGATATCGGAAGAACGTGTATAGGATAAATTAAACTTACAAAATCCGCATACATATCTAAGCAAACGTTTTCTATAATATTATTGTTACTTTGTAAAATTGCATAGTTCTTCGTTTAAAAAAAATATGACTCATTAAAATCATGTGCATCAAATGCACACATCTCTATGATGATAAGTGTTGAACAAAACTGAATGTTCTTGGCTCTTCGAAGCCTAATGGTTGTTTTTTGGTTAAATGAACACCCAAGTCTCTCGAACTGTTATCGCTCCCCAGAAAACCAGAATCGAATACAAATATGCAGAACTGGACTCTCCAAAACACTTTATACCAATCCTCCTCAGAGGAATCTGTTTCTTGTTTTTTCATATCCTCCTCAGAAGAATCTTCTTTTACCTTCTCGGAGGAATCCCATCATCAATTTGGGAATCGATACGTGTTCCTCAGAACCATCTGCATCAAAATCATCATTACTTCCCGATCAAATGACTAATTTTTTTTTTTCAGAATATGCTGTTACATACGGTTTCGGATTCTTAGAAGGACCGTTTTTCCGGATTGGGCCGATTCATATTATTCCGCGGAACTTGCGGTTAGCAAGTGGACCAGCCAGCAGCCAGAGGACGACCAGGAAGAGGACCACTAGCCAGAGAGACCAGTCAGAACCGAGACGATCCAGCCCAGAGGATCCAGCTAGCGCAAATGGACCTGTCAGAGGACCACCAGACAGCAAGATTTCCCAGGCCAGCCCCGAGGTACCGCGAGAGGCCAAGTCCAAGACACGCTGCTGTCATGTATGTGTGTGCTCACGTCTGACGGATGGAAAGAGTCCCTGGATGGGCATTATTATTTATTTACATAGTATTCCGTCTCACGACATAACTTGACGAACATAATTCCTGAAATTCCCTCGATCCATGGCAACCGATCCACACTCCGTTCTCCTGTACGCCGCCGAAGATGGTTCTTAACACTCGTCGCTCGAATACCCCGAGTGTACGCAGGTCCTCCTCGAGCAATATCCATGTCTCGTGCCCGTAGAGAACAACCGGTCTAATGAGCGTCATATACAGGTTACACTTCGTGCGAGGGCTAAGTCTTCTCGACCGCAGTTGCTTGTGGAGTCCATAGTAGGCACGACTTCCGCTGATAATTCGCCTCCGGATCTCACGGTTGGTATCATTGTCTGCGGTCACCAGTGAGCCGAGATAGACAAAGTCTTCGACTATCTCCAGCTCGTCGCCGTCGATCGTGACCTTGTTATTACTGGACAAGCTGGTTCGGTCGGTCTCGGATCCGCAGGCCAGCATGTACTTTGTCTTGGACTTTCATATTAATCATCAACCCAATCCTTCCTGCTTCGCGTTTCAGTTTGCGGTAGATCTCCTCCACCGCCGCAGATGATCTGCCGACTATATCAATATCATCGGCAAAGCAGATAAGTTGACTGGATCTGTTGAAAATCGTGCCCCGCATTTCGCCCACCGCTCGTCGAATAACACCTTCTTGCCCTGGATGGGCAATACGGAGGTTGGAAGGTCCACCTGGAAGAACACCCCGGTGCGCTCGCAAGCTGAGGCTATTAGCCACCAGAATCAACGTAAAGTTCAATTTGTCATCGATTCTGGTGCCACTCAACACATGGTGCGAAATTAGAGCCAATTGGTTGATGTGAAGACTCTCACATATGTTATAAACACAGCTAAAACTGGCGATTGTAACATAACAATTGTAACATTGTTCGAGAGCCAAGCGATCTGGAACAATGCATTTGAGAAGTGTAATTCTTATTTTAATTTTTGGCATTTCGGCGAGTTGTGAAAATTCAAGGTAGAATATTTAGAAAGAACATGAAGGTGGTGGAAAGATCAAAGCTAGAGCGCTTTGGGTAGAAGAAATTGAATAGTTGGTAAAAATGTGAGCAGGGCTTTTGTTTTGTGAACAGCTTTTGAACTACTTGCGTGATTCTTTGCCGCGCGCCGTTTCAATGTTGATAGGAAGCGATGAAGAAACCCATCGCATTCCTACGCTACCCACATTGAAACACGGACGGGTCGAACACATGAGATTGTGTCCGACCGGGCAAAAAATCACCCAAGCAGTGCTCACATGTGCTGTTCTATTGCTAAGCCAATTCTATCGATGCGTGCTACTTTTTTTAGGTACATCGGATGGATGCTACTTTTTGTTTCGCATATTATCCATCCGATGCCTTACTTTTTTGCCAAATGCATCGTGGTGAATTGTGTTGTAATTTTTGTTATCCCATTTCCCCCCTTCTTTAGCCAAGTGATTCTTCTGTTCTTTCTGAATATTCTACCTTGAATTTTCACAACTCGACGAAATGCCAAAAATTAAAATAAGAATATATCCCGGCGGCGATTAAAATAAGATAACAGAATCACTTGGCTAAAGAAGGGGGAAAATGGGATAACAAAAATTACAACACAATTCACCACGATGCATTTGGCAAAAAAGTAAGGCATCGGATGGATAATATGCGAAACAAAAAGTAGCAACCATCCGATGTACCTAAAAAAGTAGCACGCATCGATAGAATTGGCTTAGCAATAGAACAGCACATGTGAGCGCTGCTTGGGTGTTCATGTGTTCGACCCGTCCGTGTTTCAATGTGGGTAGGAATGCGATGGGTTTCTTCATCGCTTCCTATCAACATTGAAACGGCGCGGCAAAGAATCACGCAAGTAGTTCAAAAGCTGTTCACAAAACAAAAGCCCTGCTCACATTTTCACCAACTATTCAATTTCTTCTACCCAAAGCGCTCTAGCTTTGATCTTTCCACCTATAATACCTTCATGTTCTTTCTAAATATTCTACCTTGAATTTTCACAACTCGCCGAAATGCCAAAAATTAAAATAAGAATATATCCCGGCGGTGATTAAAATAAGATAACAGAAGTGTAATTGGAAAGTCCATAGTTCCATAGTCCATAGCAGCCAAGGTGGAGAAACAAGCTGTCTGCGAAAGCTGTATGGCAGGTAGGCAAGCAGCCAACAGTTTTCACAACGTCGAGCTACCTAAGTCGGATAGACCATCAGGGTTTGTGCACTCGGACGTCTATGGGTACATGGAGGTGCCGATGTTTGACGGATTCCGTTATTTCGTCTCGTTCATTGATGACTTCACCCACTTCATGACTGTCTATCTGCTCAAACACAAGAGCGAGGTGTTCGAGCGCTTCAAGCAGTACGAGACTATGGCAACTGCATACTTCGGTCAGAAGTTGTGCAAGCTGCGATGCTACAACGGGCCTGAATACGTTAGTAACGAGTTTCAAAGACATTGTTCTGAGAAAGGAGTTTAGATGATATTCACGGTCCCGTATACTAAGCAGCAGAACGGCGTCAGCCAGCGAGCGGATCGTACACTGATGTCGAAAACGATGTGGGGCGAAGCTGTTTATTAGTGTTTATGCACTGCATACCTCACAAACAAATCACCAGCAAGAGGTCTTGTGGTTAACAAGAAACATTTCGGGATGTGGTTCGATCGGAGGCCAACCTGCGCATTTTCGGATCCGAGCAGCCAGTCGATGTGCGAGCACCCGAAAACATATTTGAGCGTTCAGCCGATGTCCCAACAACAGAAAACACATCTGAGCGGTTAGACAATGTGCCTGCTGATCCCGATTACACTGTGGTTCATTAGAACAAACTTTTGCTCATATTGCGGAGAAACGAATTCTCTCTTAAAACGAATTTTACCGTTCATTCGACCCCACGGCCATCCCATAATGTTTTGACCAGATATGAAAAGCTGTCATTACAGCAAAGTCGTCCAAGGATGGTATACAGAGAAAGGGGTTCTGTTTGTTCCGAAACTGCTCCCAGTTCCGCCCTGGGCAATCATGAAGAGGAGACTCAATGCAAAGGGAAAATTTGTCAAAAACATCAATCAGATGAAGACCTGGTGGGATAAGATAGCTAAAACGATGGCCGGCGAAGGTGTGCGCCACCTAATGAGCCGTGTTAGAGGAAAAATTTGAGAATTCCTTCGAAACCATGACGAATAACTTTATCCGTATTTTTTCTTGGAAGTATGAAAAAACGCAACATTTTATAAAAAAAGATCTTGTATTCGTTAATAAACAACTTGTATTCCAGTTGTTGAGCAATTGAGCAATTGTTTTGTTTCAATTCTATCTAAAGCGAGATTTAATAGGCGCAAATATTCTGCTTCTCCCCTATGCATGCCATAAGTTTCTCATATGAACTGGCGCCAAGACCGTGCGAACGGGGGGGTTTTAGGGGTTTAAGCCCCCCATGGAGATTTTTTCCAAGTAAAATTTTCACATCAAGAAATGAGTTTACTATAGTATCCGGAAATTTTTTGATCCCAAAGGTGTTCAAAAATAAGTTCAAACAAACATGTCAGAAAATTGGCTCGCCTCCAGCAGAAAATTTTCCTAAATCACTCTAGGCCTAAGACATTTCGTTTTACTTCATTTTTATTGTAAGTCTCTTAACTTCAATATTCAATAAACCGTACATATTGAAACTCAAACTTTGACACACAAAAATCCTACCTTAAGATTGGATTTTATTAAGAATTTCAAACCAACCAATTTGATTTCAAAATTCATGCATCGAATAATAATTTTACACATCATCAAGTTATAAACCATGTGACATGTTTTCAATACTACAAAATCCAAAACATAGCATTCATTACTTTAATCCTAATTCCATTGATTATTAAAAAATCGTTTATGTCATTCCAAATTTAAATATAATTAAATATTTTTCATGTCAAATTTAAATTTTTTTTATTCAAATTTCAGACTCATTTGAATATCTTTTTCCTTTTCTCTCAATGCTCAACTTCACATTCAAAAGGGTTAAGATAAATTACACAAGATTACAAAATTCACATTTTCAAGCTCAGTTTTCATTATTATCATCAAAATATTATTTCCTAATTAAAAAAGTATAATAAACAAATTCAGGATCAGGTTTTTATTTCATGTAGATTTGTTAGTTCATGAGTTATCAATGTTTGTATTAACTCAAAATTCAACCCAACTTCATTTAAAACTCATAAACATCATATCACCAAAACTAGATGTGACAGACCAAATCTGATAAAAGATTAGAGTTCAGGACGTTAAAATCAACCAAATTTTTTAGCTCATAGGCTCCAAAAGGCTATTTCCTTGAGAAATCAATAGAATTTATAATAAGTTTTTAAAATGTCAAGATGTATTTATTGAAAAATTTCTGTCTGGATTGTGAAAGAACTGATCTTTTTATTTTCATATTTTGTTTTGATTTCCAAATAAATCAACCGAAAATTATAGAATCAGTTTTTTAGCTTTACCGATTTTTTTAAATCAGACTTTTTAAATTTTTTGTAATATTTTTATTTTTTTTTTTGTTTTTAAATCCTGAGTTTCAAAAAAAAATTTTTTTTTGAAGTTTATAAATCTAAATTTTTGATGAAAAAAACATTATTTTTTTTATTTTGTCCTATGACCCAATATTGAAAAAGACGAAGACAAAATATTAGTTCTTAAAATCTCAAAATTACAAAACTCGCGCTCAAATATTAGAAACTTTTAACGGTTTTTTTATAATTTTAAATTATCTTTCTTGAATCGATCATATTTTTTAAATTATTTATTATTTATTTATGTTCGAAAAATAATTCGGAATAGCAGCTGTAAAGCTAAGTTTTAATGTGCAATTTTAAGCAAATTAGTATATGATTCGTGCGTTCAAAATTTGCAACAAAACTGGGAATTCCTTATTTTTATTTTTAAGTGATGAAACATCCGCGAGGATGAAAGTCCCAGAAAAAAGAAAAAAAGAAAACAACATAATTTTTATTTTTTATAAATTTATTTTATAGCAAATTTCTGGTTAAGAATAAGGCCCATCATTTTGGATAATTTATCAATAATTTATCGTGAATCGCAATTAATGAAAACATTGATTTATTGATTGTTTTGAATCGTATCAGTTAAATTTATTAGTTTTTCCTAGTCATACATGAGTAAGAAAACGGTTTTTTTTTGAATGAATGGATCGACTGGTTAAGTTTTTTTTAAAGATTTTTTACGGCTATCAGTCTTGGATTTTTTAAGTAAAAACGACTGTTTCTACTACAGTCGTTTTTACTTTAAAAAATCTAAGACTGATAGTTGTTAAAAATCCTTAAAATATGGTTTTAGAAATCAATTTGCTTATTTGTTGTGCATTTTTGATATTGTTATTATTCCTAGCTGACTTTAAATTTCGAAAACCCCCCAATGGACGGGTCCTTCGCACGGGCCTGACTAGAGCTATAAGAAAAATTATTGAAATTCATGAATTTGTCTAATGACGCGATTGAATTCTTCAGTTGAATATCTACTTCGTTGAGAGATTGTTGCTTTTCATAAGAGGGTCTTATGGAGACAGAAAACTTTATATTTGACGAGAATAATCGAATAATTCAAGATAATTGATGTTAAAATCATTTTTTTTTTAATTTTTTGGCAAGTTTGGTTCCAATAAATTTATTCTGCCGTATCGGGTCCTTTGAATTTTTCCATTTTGCCGGTCATCATGCTAAATGAACAAAAATCATAACTCGCGTGAGCTTTCATTACGTCGTATGAAACATCTTAAAAATTCACAGAAAATTGCTGAAAAAGTTACCAAAACAACTTTAAAATTTGTGTTCCACATATAGAATATGTTGGCTAGGCTTCAAATATTCTAAATGGAAAGAAATTGTGACTAGTTTATGTCAGTTTTTGTATTTTTTCGTAATATTATGTTTGAGTTTACAAAAAAAATAAACTTGCTATTTAGAATAATACCTCGAATGTCGATGGAAAAAAAAGACTGATGGAATAAATGTGTTCATTATTTTTCCACAATGCCGCCTCTTCTATTTTTCATAAGAATTTTCTTTGGAAATTGGAAGAATTTTATAAGACTCTCATGAAAATTCATTTTACACTTTAAAAAGCGGTGCATAAGTAACAAGAATTTGTCTAAGTGTATTCTCTGGGAAAGCATATGAACTAAAAATCGATTCATAAGGCCCCCCGGAAAAAATGGCCTCTGGTTCCCCGATTGTTTAATCCGACCCTGTTCAGATATCGAATCAAAATTTGAACACATTTCAACACAAAAAATGAGAATAATCGTTTCTTCAAATTTCAATAAACAACGTTTCGTTCCATTATGCAAATATCCACTTGTATTAGAACAGCTGTTTCCAAAATAGAATGTGCCCACTCAATTGCGATTGTTCGAAATTCTTTTCACCATTGATGGTCAATTCTAAGCCACTTTAATTACATCCATGACCTTTGCTCGTGCTGGAATGCACAGCTAGATAGAGGTAAAAAAACAAACAATCTCCTGCCAATCTTTCCAAACCACTTCAGGAATCTTCGACCGCAGCACCTCGTAGGACGCTTAATAAAAGTCCACAAAAAAAGTCGCGGAAACCAACGGAAAAACTCAACGGCTCAGAAACGTCCTTGCCAATTTCACTCCCATTAACATGGGGCGCCCGAAACGCAAAATCCAAACCGCCCGACAGACACAATGGCCGAGAAACTAGTTTGCCAGATCGCGGCACACGAATCCGTGCGGGGTACCATTCTTTAGGATTTGTATTTCTTTCTGTGTATCTAGTTGGTCTCGTTTAACCCTCTATCGATCATAACATTTTTTCTCAATATGTATGGCGATCATCAAAACATAATAAGTATTTATATTTGTATTTAGTGTTACAAGTTTTCAGCCAAATTTGGGACAAAACCAATTTTAAATGAATATCTGAACACATATTGTAAATTATTTCACTATAAACCAATTTAAACAGTAAACTTGAATATTAATATTACGATTGTAGTGATAACACTAGAGGGTTAATCAAGCTTAAAACGAACTTTGAGCCCGCGATACGCCTACCCGAAAGTAGTTGAGTAGTTCAAGTTTTCTGCTGGTGTTTTGCAAATGAGGCTATAAATTTTTTAACGATTTGTTATCATCCCGCTAACATCTCTAAAGCAGGAATCTTAAGTCTGCAAAAAAAAAAGATAAATATTTGCAAAGTGGAATTGAGAGTATTTTTTGATGTACAAGGATTTTAAGGCGTGTGCTGAATAAGACTCATTTTTAGAATGATTCAAAAGTAAAAAATGTTATATCTGTTGTAACGAGCAAGATAAAACAGATGTCATGCACAATTCAAGACACTTTGGAACAGCTCCTGAAAACACGCGATCGAATAAATGTTTTCAATAATCCACAATTTTATTGCCTTTGATCCCTTCTGAACTCCGAAAAATAAAAATGTGAACCATTCCAAAGAAGCTTAACTCCTCAAATTTTCGAGGCATCGGCACCAAAAAATTTATGGAGTCTAAACCCGAAAAAAAACTTTGTTTGCAAACAATCACCTCAGCTGGCCCAACAACATCTGTTTCGCTTCCTGGCTCCTTTTACGTAATACTTTTGCGATCAAATCCGAGCGCCCAGAACACAAAGAATGCATAGCTATGTTAGATATTTTTTGCAGCATCAGCAGCTCTATTTGACGCAACTTAAAACTAGTTTATCGAGCGTTATACTTGCGTTTTTTATATATTGTTCAGTAATACGGCAGACGTGGGTTCTGGTATTTGAAGCATCTTAATCGATTATGTTTGGGAATTCGATTCGTTTCGTTTTTATTAGTTTGAAATATTTTGAAAGGTAGAGTCAGCTAAGAAGTGGCAGGGATTAGTTATTACGAGGCATTTTAAAGGCGGATATTTCTTTTTAATTACTTGTCATTGTATGATAATCATTAAATTCTAAAGTCATATGTATCGGGAAATAATCGAGAAGTGCCCTCGTGCATAGAGCTTAGTTTTTTTTAGAAATGGGATAGTTACGAATGCGTGTATCTCAAAAACCATTCATTTGATCTAAATACTTTCTACAAAGGAAATGAAGGTAATCTGATGATAACTGATGAAAAAATATTATAAAGAAAATTATCGTTTTTGGTTAGAATTTATTTTACTTTATTCTAGGTACCTCCCACTGGCTGGCGCACACTTTTTTTCAGTAATGATTTTCATCAGTTTTTCAATATTATACTTCGTCTAATCTGTATTTGAGGTTCTGATACTTCTGATACTATTTTTTAAATGAAACCAAGTTGTCGATTGGCTTAATTTATGACGGTTGTTCGATGGCTGTTAAACGTGAGCTGTGCATGAAGGGTCGTCATAGGTCGTCAACTTCCAATACCCTTTGAAAATGCTGATGATCGATGCTATAGTCGTGTAGAATGGGTGATTTTTTTTTGATGGAAGGTTATTACAAAGCATTTAGGGACACTAACCGATTACTTATTCACTCTACACCATTCTTAGTTCCATCATCCAAACTGATTATCAGATCGTTTAAAAATAATACAAATAGCAGAGGTCCAAGATAGTTTCCCCCAGACCAATTTATGAAAGGAAAGGATATGCTATCACCAAATTTAATTCTGATACACCGATCTGTGAGGAAGGATTCCAACCAAACAACCATGTTCTCATGAACACCAAGTTCAGATAGTTTGGCAAGCAATATTCTGTGATCAATACTGTCAAAAGCAGCCTTGATGTCGGTGTAAACAGCATCTACTTGCTTTTTACACTCCATCTGGTTCAGGCAATACGATGTGTATTGCAAAAGGTTTTTACTCACCGATCTACCCGGCATAAACTCGTGCTGTTCAGATGCAATATATTGGGATGAAGCTCGTTACAGAGCGCCACTCACGATGATTTTGAAAAGTTTAGAACCTGCCGACAAACTGGTAATACCTCGATACTGCATTACGTTTCTTCGGTCACCATTTTTAAATACTGGAACCAAAAATGAATTTTTCCATTTCTCAGGAAATTTACGTTGCTAAAGAGATCTGTTGTAGATTCGTGCTAGAGGCATTGTAAGAGCTTCGATGCAGCGGCAATAAATTACAGCTGGAATTCGTTCAGGTCCAAGAGCTAATGAGGCTTTCAATTTCGTTTCGGCCTTTACAATTAGCTCTTAGTTTATTACAAAAGTGTTAAGTTATATTGCATCGACTGGAACATAAAAGTTGGCTTCGCTGCACTCAGATTCAGAGGAAACAGTGTTCGAGAAAACCGATCGGAAATGCTCAGCAAATAAATTGCAACAGGTATCTGGAGAGCTAGAAACAGCATAGGGGAGATGGGGGCATAATGGCCACCTTAAGGAAAACGCTTATTTAACCCTTCGTTTCATAAAGTAACAAATTTGCAACAATTAATGTATGGAAAAAGTGAAAAATCGTATTTTATTTTAATTTTTTTTCTTGATGTACTCATCATTTCCAACTGTAAAAAAATATTTTTAAGGAAAAATAAAAAATCATGAAATGAAGGGTTAATCATAGAACATAGCTATAATATGGAGGTTACATTATTGTTTCGTGTTCAGACACTTGAAAAGCCTATTCCCTAACGGGCTGAAACGTGAAAAACTAGATGAAAACGTTAAAAAATGCATTTTAAAAAATTTTGCCAAAAGCTGAAAACCAACCACTGTGGAGGCATACTGAGAACCCCCCCTGAGGCAGTATGAGCACCATTAATCAGGGCAAGATGTGCGTTTTCTGCCGGAGAATCTAGCAGCGAATTCAATTCGATGAAGTCAGGTGAGTCGTAGATTCATGAAACAAAGCAATAACAAAATAATCTAGGTCTGTTTGTAGAATACAAACCATTCACGCACGCTCATACATAATGTGCTTTGTTCGGAGGATGATGCTACTAGCCGTATAATGTAACAATAAAAAAATCGATCATGAATAGTAAATGGAAAAAAATCACCTCGAACAAAAATCTAACGCTAGTCTTTTGATTATCTCTCCGACACCTTACCAATAGGCTAAATCGTCGGATGAAAACTAGTCAAGATGTGGCGCTATAAATCAATTTTAATTCGCTGCTAGATTCTACGGCAGAAAATGCTCGTTATGCCTCGATAATATGGTGCTCTATATGCCCCTAGTCAACAAATTTAAGTAAAAACGTGTTTTAAAATTGATAAAAGTGAAAAATCAAAAATTTTATAATGGTAAAAATTGAGAAACAATGTGTACATCATGTTGCAGTGCGTACATTATAGATCAAGATTATTTTAAGATCATAAGAACTTATTTCGTAGTGCTCAAAAATTATAATATTTTCGTAACTTGAGAACCAAGCTAGTTTTTTTTAAATATCTCTGTAAAGATGATAAGGAGATTCCTTTTTTTGTGAAAAATTAATACTATAGGAAGTACGAAACAAATCCTCATGAAAATTTGTTTAAGAAAATACGTACTTTCGTAGAAAAGCGTAGTGCTCATTATGCCCTGGGTGCTCGTTATGCCCTCATCTCCCCTAATGGTAAAAAAAGGAGGTCGGTAAGGCGCTCGTTTAGCGTTTTGAGTTTACGAAAGTCTTAAAACTTCTTGGATTACTGCGTAAACTTGATTGTAAGCGTAAGACGTGGAACTTATACAAGGATCCATTCAGTCTACGGAAAGCGACGCTTGCTGCTTTGAACTGTCGTTGAAAATCCTTAGTTCGATTTTTTCTAAGTCTCCGTAGACTAGTGTTCCAAATATCAATCATTTTCACCGAGTCATGCTTGACTACATTCAGAGCCAAAAAATCAAAGCAGTCAAATTTTCCTTCTTCAACCAAATCATACAAACAATCATGCATAACAACGACGCTTCCGTATTTGAAACAGTTTTGCGATACATGATGAGGTAAAAAAGGACGCAGACTATCAGCAACGAACGTCTCGATGCTGATTTCCTTCCCCTAACGACTTTCAACCTTTAGGATCATAACTGATATGTATCAGTTCTGAGCGATCTATGTAGGCTATCAGATGATTTTTTATTTTTCGTTTTGCCTAGAAGGACAAAAACATGACTACACACCAAAAAATTATCAAAATTATTCGAGACAGAAACGCTTCAAAACCTAATTTTATTTCGTCTATAATGAGAATGATCTAATTTTACATTCTTTCTCATCTACATTTCATACGCCTTAATCCGAATCAGTGAAAAGCCGGTTTCAAACACAAATTTAAGCCTTGATTGATGTAAAATTATGTGCGTTGAAACGCAATTGCAGAGTAAAAGATTTGAGTGTGCATGTTGACATAACGTAAACAAAACAAAATGTGTCTGCTCGTGACCGTACGTCGGGAATCCCGAAAATGTAAGTTTTCGCTAATAAACCAACTGATCCAGGAAATGGTGACCCAGTTTAGACCGGTCAGCATATATCCGAAGCCTTGCTGTTCGAAATGCTGGTTAATTCGATCCGCGTCCGCGAGGTAACGTTATTGTATTTCCGATCGGGATTGGACACGGGATGGTCTGATTCTGCCTAATTGTTCTCTGAATCTCTGAAGGTAAGTAAATTGGAATATTTAAGAAAAAAATGGCAAGCAAAGTGAATTTCAGTGTTTCGTTTTCATTATAGGTACAAGTTATGTACAACAACGTCCAAGAGAAAGTCCTTTAAGAGTACCCTGAGAGTTTCCCGTACGGTTCTTGCGCTGAGGGACAAGCTAAAAGAATCACTTGGGATTCGACATCAGACGAATTGATTCCAGATTTGGCGGCGCGGCAGATCAAACATGTTCTCTGAAGTTGACGGCAGAGTACCTTAGAATGCTATGCTTTTTTCCTGCCTAAATCTGCTCAGCCAACGATCCTGTAACCATTTCAAACAGCTTAGCTTTGGTGATACCTTGTTCTAGAGCTGCGTTCGCTTCGGTTGGTAAGAGTGAGAAGCAATTATAAACCACAGTATGTATTTCTTTATATTTATTTATTTTCCTAGGTTATGGTCTTTCTGCCTCCTGGAGGTGTAATCTCATATGATGGCTGATACAGAACGTGCATGCACAAACCAAATCGTTGGGAATTTCTGGAAAAAAAATCCTGATAAATCAGACAAGATTTTTTTCGAAATGATCGAGACTTCATATAGAAAAATCATAATTAAACGGCAATAAGGTAATTAACAACAATTTTTTACACACTTGCATACAACATTGTGAATAATTTAGCCTGGAGATTAGTAAGAAGCAATTAACAAGCGAAAAGTCAATAATTCTAGCCGTATCGCTCTAACCGAAACACAAAGATTCCACTTTGAAGCAAAAAAATCATTTTAGACTATTTCATGAAGAAAAATATAGTTGTTGCAGTTTTATGGTAACAATATTTGAAAAAGAATTTGTACTTATGGCATTCTTTCCAAAATTTTGCGTTATAAAAATCCTTTTTTTTTATATTAATTGCTACATAGCACTAAACGTTTTTCCTGTATTTATGTTTTGTTTTTAACATTTGACAATGATCGGAATTGATTTTTTTAATGTGTGAAAGTCAAGTTAGTATATTTTTAATTTGTTTTAAAAATTGTATAGGCTTTTTTATACTTCCAAGAGATATACAATTAGGCTCTAGCTAGAAGTACTCTTTCGATATACCTTGTTCAATGATGTTTACTCTTTTGAGTAGAAATTTTGTTTTGGTTTATGAGGTATTCTATGAAGGAAATGCAAAAGCATACTACACAAATGCAATAAATTGTGTCGATTTATCTAAAATATTTTTTTTATTTTAAGTTTTAAAAGATGACACCCTCTTACTTTTCATTGACCTTAAATTGCAGTAAAATGTAGTACAAATGCCTGAAACTTACGTCCCCAAGAAATACATCTTTGAAAAATACTGCTTAATATCAATGAAAACATCTACAAATATATGGACTTGTCTGCCAAATTATAAAATAACACTTGCAGTTTTTCAACATAATATAGAGAAAAATGTTCTAGTTAGATTTATATACTTTACTTCATACATTAAGCTTCTGGAGGTGGACATTTTTAGAGAAATAAATTTTCATGGACTACATTTGAGTACAAATTCACAGTTTGTTGAAAAGTTTGTAATTAAACGTTGTTTTAGTTTCAGTTTATTGAAATCACACTATTACAAATAATTTGAATCTTAAATAACGTTTTGTTACCACTATGTTTGTCCATGGCAATGCATTTCTCTAAAAATTTATGTTTCCGAAAGCTTATATCACTAAAAATGAAAGGACGCATCGTTATTTCTGTAATAACCTAAATATATGTCAAAAACGATGCTTTTCTTTTGTGCGTCTAGTTGGACATAAATTTACATCATCGATGATATAATAATATGTCGGATATGTCATTAAATTTACGTCACCGAATTTATGGCTTCAAGCGTTTCTGTTTTTCTCTGGTGTATTTTTATGTCAAAAATGATGCTTCAGTTTTGTGCATCCAATTTGACATAAATTTACACCAAAAAATTAATAGTGTGTAGGTAACCGCAATGAACTGTCCAGCATGTGCTACAGCTTTTTTGAACATGTGGTCCTGGTATTTCTTCAGATTTTTCCTTTTGAAACATCAATGATCGTCTATCAATAACGAGCATTATCAACAATGATGCGAGGATAGACGTTCGGGAATGATTGAGGGAGCGACGTTCAAAATGTATCACCAAGTATGTCGATCACCGTCGATTAGCCACGTGACGAATAGCAACGGTAGCCTCCGGTGGGGCATGGTATATCTTCTTGTATCAAGTTAGTGTTGACTTTCGACATATATTCAATGGGTACTTTTACCACGTGCGTATCACAGCACTCGGAGGAAGCATCATTCTAGCTAGAAACCATTCCTGATTGCTTTTCTTGAGCGATTTTCAGAAGACTGCCGTAGACAAGCATTTTTATCGCGTCGTAGTTGCCGCAAGGTGGGCGTGCTACAAGCCGGCGACATAGGTGCTTTAAACCTGGGAACGTGCGAATTTAACCAGATACAGATCAAATTGCAGAACGAATCTGTCATTGCATGAACTGACAAGTCTCCAAAAATTGCATCCCAGTCAACACAGTTCAAGTACTCAATGAGCAACGCAAAGTCCGTCGTGCGAAGTTCGATAGTTACCAAACAGAAGTCCTCTGTTTTGGTGCGTAGGACCCGAATGTTTTGGTAATAGCACGAAGCTGCGTCATTGCAAGAATTCTGTTTGATGCAAGGCTAGAAGGCAAAAATGCATCACTGGGTTAAGTGCTCGAAGCAGACGAATACTTGCCTATGCATGGCAATTGGAAGCCTCCCCCTGAACCACCTGATCGATAAACGGGACGACTTGTGGCAGGAACAGTCGATCGTTGGTGGCCAGAGAAGAGACCTTCCGAATTAGCATGAGAAATGGTGCGTCCCGATGTCCAGTTGAAATTCGACGAGATAGAGCCGGTATCCGAAATATCATCAGCAGCATACTGCAGCACCAAGTTGGTGTCAACATAAATTTGCTCACCTTCATAGCGGGTAAAACAATCCAAATAACGATTCGAGGTGTGGCTAGAAGACAGGAATGCATCATCCATCCATCCACAGACCTACCCTACCTAAGGGTCCAGCGCCGATTGACCGGCGCATAGGGCTGAGATAAAAGATCTCCACTGCTGGCGATCCGGAGCCAGCGTCTTCACTTGCTGCCAGCCAAGGTTCTCGTCAACTGTGCGGATTTCAGCGGCTAGACTTCGCCGCCACGAGCTTTTGGGCCTGCCTCTTCTTCGATGCCCATCTGGATTCCAGTCAAGCGCCTCTCTGCAAATCTCGTTTTCATCTCTTCGCAGCGTGTGCCCAATCCATCTCCACTTACGTTCTCGAATCTCGATTTCTAGCGCCTTTTGATGACACCGGCGATGAAGTTCAACGTTTGAGATCCAGTTGCCAGGCCACCAAGCGCGGATGATGTTCCGCAGGCACCGATTCACAAAAACTTGCAGTTTTCGCGTCGTCACCGCATATGTGCACCAAGTCTCACACCCGTACAGCAATACGGATTCGACGTTTGAGTTGAAGATTCGGATCTTAGTTCGTAGAGAGATCTGGCGTGACCGCCAGATGTTTCGGAGACTCGCAAACGCAAATCGGGCTTTTCTGATCCGGGTTTCGATGTCCTTCTTGGTACCACCATCAGGCGTAATCTGGCTACCAAGATACTGGAAGCACTCCACTGTCTCAACCTGTTGTCCAGCTACCACGAAATTGGAACGATTTCCTGTATTGATTTCCATCGACTTGGTCTTTCCGACATTGATTTTGAGACCTGCTGCCTTGGAGCTTTCGGTGAGGTCATCGAGTTTGCTCTGCATGTCTTGTTGTGTTTGGGCGAGCAAAACAATATCGTCTGCCAGGTCAAGGTCGTTCAGTTGCTCCATGGTTGAAGGATTCCACGGCAATCCTCTGTTTGGTCTACAGTCAATCGATCCAGTCAAGATCTCATCCATTACGATGAGAAAAAGTAGCGGTGATAAAATACATCCTTGTCTCACTCCAGCAGTTACCGGGATTGGTTCGGACAAGACACCGTCGTGCAAAACCTTGCACGAAAATGCCTCGTACTGTGCTTCGATGAGATGGACTAGTTTCTCTGGGACCCCTCTTCGTCTAAGAGCAGCCCAGATGTTTTCGTGGTTCAGTCGGTCAAATGCTTTTTCGAAATCAACGAACACCAGCAGAAGAGAGTCCTGGAATTCGTTGATTTGTTCCGGTATTATTCGTAGCGTTGTGATGTGGTCCACACATGATCGTCCGGATCGGAATCCAGCTTGTTGCCGTCGGAGTGTAGCGTCGATTTTCTCCTGGATCCTGTTCAGGATCACTTTGCAGAGTACTTTGAGGGTTGTACAGATCAAAGTTATGCCACGCCAGTTACCGCACTCTGTTAGGTCTCCTTTCTTTGGGACCTTTACGAGGATACCCTGCATCCAGTCGGCCGGGAATGTTGCAGTATCCCAAATGTCAGCGAAAAGACGGTGCAACATTTGTGCTGACAAGGCAGGGTCGGCTTTGAGCATTTCAGCAGGAATGCAATCGATTCCAGGCGCTTTGTTGGATTTCATGTTCTTGATTGCCGCTTCTATTTCAGCCAGCGAGGGCGCTTCCGAGTTGACGCCATTAATGCGACTTACTGTGGGCGCCTCGAGCTGCGGGTTCTGTTGGCCATTGCTATTTGTAACTCGGAAAAGTTGATCAAAATGCTCAACAGGAATGCATGACTGGGGAAAAAATCCAAAGTTAAGAATACTTGCCGTTACATGGCAATTGGAAGCCTCCTCCTGAACCACCTGACCGATAAACGGGACGACTTGCAGCAGGAACGATCGGCCTTTGGTGGTCAGAGAAGAGAACTTCCGAATTGGCATGAGTCTCGTTGTCCAATAGATATTATCTGGAGGATGATTATGGTTTAGGACCACGAAACTGCTTCGAATTGTAGTCCACAAATTCCCGGAAATACAACCCCTTAGGCCAAGAATCAGGATTCAATGCTTTCTATTTCAAATCCGGAGAAATGCCGACTTTGAATGATATGAACCGATAAGAGCTAATATCACTTCCTTTTGAAACCAATTTGACGACATTAACATCCTCAACGCCAAGATTAGCATTGATCATGGCCTTGAGAGCATCTTCTGTGACGTCAGGTTTGATGCGTGACAAGTAAATCCACACCAACTTGGAGTTTTCGTCGTCACACAGTGGAACGGAAACCAAGTCGGTTGAAGTCTGTCTAGATCAGGGGTGGCCAGGATTTTCAACAGGCGGGCCAAATTTTAGTACTGAGACTTGCTTGCGGGCCACACAACAAATTTTTCATTAGTATTAAGTGAAAACGAATTTCAGTGGGTTACTTAAAGTACCTATAAATTTAACCAAACATCTTTTTTACATGTTTAAAAAAAAGATTTTCGAGATTCAGTTTAGAGTTTTTCAGTTCTTCTTTATTTGATCAAGCTGACAACTAACTGACAAGATTATGCCTTCCAATTCTGATTCAATACATGGGTTTGAATTATATTTAATTTCCTTGAAAATACTTCACACACATAGTGTTTTTAACAATTTTAAATTTTTTGGGCTTATTCATCCCATAAAAATCACTCTGCAGGACGGGATTTTCAAAACAAAATACTCTTCCTAAGCTTTTCGCATTTCAGATGGAATTTTCTTACGCTTTCTAATGATAATAATGAAGAATAATATGAAGTTCTTGTGTTGTTCTTTATAAAATTTCAAATTTGGACATACCTAATCTGAATGTTTAAAATTTTAATGATCGTTCTTTTAAAATTTTCCACATGATCAAATTCAAGTTCGATAAGTGGGAAAGCCGTTCATAAAATGAATTAAAAAATTTTTTTTTTCAAATTATCATTGTCATTATACCTTTTTGATATAAAAATCAAGAAAAAGCAGATGACTATTAAAAATATATTTTTCAAAAAGTCCCCTTTCTCCGTAATATGTAAGTACCAAATTAGTTCAAATTGAAATTAAGATGATTTTTACCTAACTGAATATTTTAATGACAGAGTCTGGCATTAAAAATATGATCACTTATTATTTTGCCTGCAAATTTCATATTTTTAAAATTATTTTCTCTCGTAATTTTTGGTGAACTTACAGATAAAAGCTACACAATCTTAGAAGAACTTTATATTAGTCATTTCGCCTGTCAAATTGTCTTTGGTGAAGCTTTTGTGGTAAATTTGGAGAGAAAATGAATTTTCTAACAAAAACAAAGCACAATATTTAGCGATCAGCGTTTAATGCCCAACTCTGTCTATTAGTTTATCTACCATTACACGTATATCAAAAATACCTTGACCTTTTTTTGTTCAAGTTAAGTACAAAAAAAGTGTGTGAGTTTTTATATTTTTCTTTATCAATTTTAACATGCTAAATCATTTTTGTTGGTAAACAAAGTTGCGAAAATAGAATTCGAATGACAAATAGTAGAAGTTTTGTATCAATATAACTCTGATAATGCTGTGATTACAATATAATATGATAATTTTGCAAACTAGATTTCATTTATTTTGAGGTTCTGTTTTATGTTTTGCAAAAATCTTGTGAGTGACTTCAAATAAGCAGAATTTTCAGCTCAAAATAAACATAAATATTTTTTTCTTTCTCATTATGATTTTAATGTGCCGCAATCCAGGGTACATTGATCCCTTCAATATTTTTCGATTATTTTTTCTGTAAAGAGGGAATGTGGCATGTTTCATAAGTTTAAAATCAGTACTCAACTCCAATGAACGTAAAACATGGTTGCAGAAATTTATTAGACCACTTTAAATTTGACAAAAAAAAACGATTTCGTCTCTGTTTTGAATTTGATGCTGTGGGGTTACATTGATCAGTCTCTAATACGTAGGGATGAATGACAGCTTGCTGTTAAATTCCCGGAAAAAAAAAGATCAGTCTCTATCTTGAGGGTTTTAACGAGTTTTCTCGATCACAAAGGATACAAAACACCTTCATAATAGTCATAAATGCTAGTTCAACAATTTCATCTTGCTTTTCAATGTTTTCTTTCAAAAACATTTAAAATTAAAAAAAAATACTATTATTTAGGGGCAAAAATTAAAACAGTTGCTAAATAGTTTGAGCTAAAAAAAATACAAATGAAATTTTACCTTAACACATTCCTCTACTCTCTCCCACTTTTTTCATTTTCATTATTTCTTCAAAGTTAACCATTAGATAGGGTTTCTATCCATTTGTCCAATACGGGCTTACTCTTGGAAAATGTTCTTATTTTTTAAATATCACAATTTTTTCACAAAAAGACTATAAAATGTGACTATAAAAAAAGAAGTTCTTCCACATTCAACAAGCCGTTTGCTTCTAAATGATTTTTGGTTTCATCAGGAGAGCTGTTTGTTTGCCACCCTTGGAAAAAGTAGATATTTTAAGATTTTAAAATAACATTTTTACTAACAGAAAAAAATATCAAATACGGACCAAATTTTGTCTATTTCATACTCAAATCATAGGCTTTCAAACGTAGAAAACAGTTTTTAAAAATTCAAACTAAAGACTAAGTTATTGATGATAATGTGCAAAAATTAATTTTTGGTCTCTGATACCCCGGTGATCAAAGTTACCCCGTTTTACGGTATTGAGTTATTCGAGTTCTTTCCTTATTTACGAGCATATCTCCCTGACACCTTCCAAACTCTTTAAAAATAGACTAGTTTCCGCTTTAAGACTCTCAACGCTCCCAGAATAGTGGAGGCCACTTTCAATACCATTTGTATGATGCAACTAAATAGCAAATATTTATTGCATAATACTTGATTGCAAAGTACAAACAATATGTAAAATGTTCTAAAAATTAATGAATATGAAAATGTCTCTCATTAGCTTGATATAGTCGGTTTTTTTAAATGATGTAGAAGGAAAACATCCAATTCTGAAAAATGCTTCGCGGGCCACAAAAAGACAGACGCGGGCCCCATGTGGCCCGCGGGCCATGGTTCGGCCACCCATGGTCTAGATCCAAGTTGGCACGGTTCAGTAGAAACAGCATCGGGGATTCGTGTACGCTTTAATGGACGTCTTAGCTCAAGCGTGGGCGTAGACTTGTTCCACAGAGGGGCACGGATTGGCTTCAGGACGAGCTGCTGAATATCAGAGCGCATTTCGCATTTCGCTCAAGTGCGTTTGTTTCAGCCGGAGAATTAATCGCCATTGAACGGTAATTTGGGTTTAAAATTGAAGCAGCGCAGTCGTCACAGAACCAAAAAAAACAATTTTTGGATATTGCATCAATCTGTCTAGCCAAACTCTTTGACACATCAGAGCAAGTGATGTGAAATCGCTTGCCGCAAAGCAGACCCTGCCTTGTCAGCACAAGTGTTGCACAGTCTTTTCGCTGACATCTGGGATACTGCGACATTCCCGGCCAACTGGATGCAGAGTGTCCTCGTAAAGGTCCCGAAGAAAGGAGACCTGACAGAGTGCGGTAACTGGCGAGGCATAACGTTGAACTGTACCAACCCTCAAAGTACTCTGCAAAGTGATACTAAACAGCAACACGCTGGCAACAAGCTGGATTCCGATCCGGACGATCATGTGTGGACCACATCACAACGCTACGAATCATTCTAGAACTAATTAACGAATTCCAGGACTCTCTTCTGTCATGAAAACATCTGGGCGGCTCTAATGCGACAATGAATTCCAGATAAACTAGTCCATCTCATCGAAGCACAGTACGGGGCATTTTCGTGCAAGGTCTTGCACGACGGTGTCTTGTCTGATCCAATCCCGGTAACTGATGGAGTGAGACAGGGATGTATCATATCACCGCTACTCTTTCTCATCGTAATGGATGAGACTCTAACTGACCTCACCGAAAGCTCCAAGGCAGCAGGTCTCAAAGTCAACGTCGGAAAGACCAAGTCGATGGAGATCAACACAGGAAATCTCTCCAGTTTCATGGTAGCTGGGCAACAAGTTGAGAAAGTGGAGTGCTTCCAGTGTCTTGGTAGCAAGGTAACGGCTGATAGTGGTACTAAGTAAAACATCAAAAACGGGATCAGAAAGGCCCGATTTGCATTTACGAGTCCCAGAATAACTGGCGATTACGCCTGATCTCTCTACGATCAAAAATTCGAATCTTTTACTCAAACGTCAAATTTGTATTGTTGTACGAGTGTGATACTTAGTGCACAACTACATCGCCGGTGTCATCAAAAGGCACGTAGCGGGAGCGTAAGTGGAGATGGATTGGGCACGCGCTGCGAAAAGATGAGAACAAGATTCACAGAGAGGCGCTTGACTGGAATCCAGATGGGCATCGAAGAAGAGGCAGGCCCAGAAGCTCGTGGCGGCGTAGTCTAGCCGCTAAAATCCACACAGTTGACGAAAACCGTGGCTGGCAGCAAGTGGCTCCGGGTCTCCAGCAGTGGAGATTTCAAGTTTATCTATCGTCATTTGTTATCAACGGTTACTTTAAATGATATGGAGGGTTTTTACGTCCATATGGGAATGGCTCAATCACAAACAACTCGTATTGACATTTTCTTTTCTAATAAAGATAAAAATTTATCCCCATGTGAAGGTGGTCCAGACCAATCCAAATCATATACTACTCGTTTCCCCACCAATAAAGATATTGATTTCAAATAGACTTGTCAATACAAATATGGCTGAGTTCAGAACCGTAATGATCTAATGGCTCATTCAATTGTATATGTATATGTTTAATAGCCTAAACCGGAATACAATGTTTATGAGGCCTTCTGTAATTCCACCGATGACACCGACACGAGACAACGCTTTGATTGTCATGTGAATATTGTTTAATATCGAACGACAAACGAAGATTCCCGCGCTATCAAATCGAGTTTTGTTTTATTCTTGGTCGTAAAGATAGAAAATATTTATAATTTTCATAACGCCATAATACTTGAACAATTGTTGAGCGCATAGGTTTGTGGATGGAGCTTATGGTTAAAGGTTTTAAAGTATTTATACTAAAGTTTATTTTTCAGTTAATTTTTAAATCTTTTAAAGTTTAAGACATAGTTTAAAAAAATAAATCTTTTCCAATGTTTATGCCCTTTCGTTATACAACAGCAGGGGTTTATAACATGTTGTTAAATTTTTGTGGCTTGTTTGTTAGAAACAATCCACCTCCCAAAAATGCCGGTGTGACGTATGTGCCCGACCTGCGTTGTGCGTTATCTGTTGATGTCCAACACGTGTTGTCTCTGCTATATGTCGGCAATTAAAGTATTGGAGCGTATCATCGAAATTGTTATCCCGAAGTGATATTGATTACAACTTTCTTTTCGTCTATTAAGTTTTAACACGCTCGTAGCCACGCTCATTTAAGTTCACAGTAAATGAAAATTACCGAGTTCGGTAATTTTTTTACCGAAATCCTAACATGTGTAAATCGTTAAACAGTTTGGTAATTTTTTCGGTAAAAAAAACGAACATCGGTAAATCGATTCTTCATTTACCGATGTTCGTTTATTTTTTACCGAAAAAATTACCGAACAGTTTAACGGTTTCCACATGTTAGGATTTCGGTTAAAAAATTACTGAACTCGGTCATTTTCGTTTACTGTGTAGTTTTGCTCTAGGGGAGGAAGACTGAAATTCGCTGTATCGTTTTCTGTATCGTTTTCTGTATCGTTTTTTTACTGTTCGCAAAAAGCCATCAATTTTCGAAAAGATTTGTAATCGTTCAAATTTTAACTTTAGATGATTAGTTTCGTGTAGCAAGTCATGTAACTCTGTTGTTTGGGTGATAAATCTAAGTCTTCTGAGTTGATTGTAGCAGATTCAAAAGTAAACATCGAAATCGAATACACCAGCAAGATTATCCAATGCCAGTCTGTCAACTCTGTGGTAAATATAAATTTTCAACTATATAAAAATGTTGTTCGGTCCAAGGGAACTACCAAAAATCTAATTCTGTTATTGAAGCTATCTTTAGAACAACAATTTCTCAAATAATTATTATTTAGGTATCAGCTTCAAAAACTTCAACGAAATTTGAGCGACTCAATGCGCCTGATCATGCAAGAATTTGCCAGAGCAAAACAAAACCTTATAAATCAATTTTTCATGCAAAACAAGTGCTTTTCAGCATCAATAAGGTTTTATTGGAAATCACTAAATATAAAGTAAATTTTGAACCTTAGCACTGGTCGGTAGATTGATGAGAGAAATTTGATGTTTGAACGATTTTTTTTCTTTTTTTATTCAGTCTTCCTCCCCCAGGTTTTGCTAACCAGGCCCAAGGAAATTCTCGGAGCGTGAAAGTAAAATGAGAGAACCCAAAGATTTAAAACGCATAGCGAAACTGAGGTGCTAACTTTAGTAAGAGAGCGTCACCCATTTGTGGTGTGACGGAGCCTGTCAGGAAACCCATCCGTCACACGAATTTGGGTCTAATAGCGACGAACGAGTTAAAAGAGCTTTGATGAATTAATGCTGGTTCTGAAAATTTGGCTAGTGAACGGTAGACAATGTGCAATTCGAGACCCCATACACCCAACCTTCGGGTAGTGGTCACATCACCTCTTGTCTGCAACTCCGATTCTCTACCTCCCCGTGGTGCTAGTTGGGGTGCGAGCAACCTAAGCGGAGTTCGGGTACCCAACCCCGGTGGATGCTTTGGTCGCATGCAAACTGAGTTAGGGGGCTTCGCACGCGTCTGTTCTTCATGTCAGGGGCGGCGTGCGGAGTGCAATAACGTCCTGGTGGTGTTCGGGACCCAAAACAGCAACATCACGACGGCCCTCCTGCGAGATAGTGGGGTTAGCTGCGGGCCTTGCGAGCCCGTGACAAAAAAAAACATAAGCAACGAACAACAAATTTCGGATGGAAATTGGCAAAGACCCACGCGACGAAAAGGGACTAGCGATTGGAAACTTGGAACATGGAACTGCCGATCTCTAAATTTTGTGGGCAGTACCCACGTGCTCTCCAACGAATTGAAAAGCCGCAATTTCGACATCGTAGCGCTGCCGGAAGGATGCTGGATGGTCTCCACGGTACGAACGTACCCAGATGGTCGTGCCATCTACCAGAGCTGCGGCAACACACACGAGCTTGGAACAGCTTTTATAGTGATGCGAAAGATGCAATAGCGCGTGATCTGATGGTGGCCGATCAACTCACGAATGTGCCGGTTGAGAATCAAGGGCCGGTTCTTCAACATCAGCATCATCAACGTGCACAGCCCTCACCTCGGAAGTGTCGGTGACGGCAAAGACGAATTTTACGCGCAGCTGGAGCGTGAACACGACCGTTGCCCAAAACATTATATCAAGATCGTCATCAGGAATTTTAATGCTCAAGTCGGCCAGGAGGAGGAAATCAAACCGACAATTGGAAGGTTCAGTGCGCCCCAGCTTATTAATTTCGCCGCCTCCAAACGAATGGCCGTACGTAGTACCTTTTTCCAGCACCGCCTCCCACACAAGTACACCTGGAGATCACCGTACCAAATGCGATCACAGATCGACCACGATTTTATTGACAGCCGGCACTTCTCGGACATCATCGATGTCAGATCCTGTCGAGGCGCCGGTGATGGTGAAGCTGCGCCCAAAACTCTCCTTAGTGAACAACACACGAAACCGGCACCCGCCTCGTTTAAATATCGCACGACTAAAGCAACCTGAGGTCGCGGCAGACTACACGCAATCGGTCGAGACAGCGCTGCCAGCAGAGAGCGAGCTTGACGAAGCCCCTCTCGAGGACTGTTAGGATACCATCAAGACAGCCATCAACAGTGCTGCGGAGAACGTCATCGGTTATGTGGAGCGAACTCGACGGAACGACTGGTTCGACGAGGAGTGTAGGAGGGTGATGGACGAAGAGAATGCCGCGCGGGCGGCAGTAGTGCAAAGAGGCACCCGTCGAAATGTGGAAAAGCACCGACAGCGAAAGAGGCAGCGAGTCCGAATTTTCCAAAAGAAAAAGCGCCGCCTGGAGGAGGAGTAGATAGAGAAGCTGTAGCAGCTGCATCGTTCCGAAGAAACACGAAAGTTCTATCAGAAACTCAACGCATCCCGCAAAGGCTACGTGCCGCAAGCCGAAATGTGCCTGGATAAGGACGGGAGCATCCTGACGGACAATCGTGAGGTGATCAAAAGGTAGAAGCAGCACTTCGATGAACACCTGAACGGCGCACATGCAGGAGATCAAGACGGTGGGCGAAGGTACATCGCCGGCGTAGCCAACGACGTAGAGGAGCCACTCCCAACGATGAGTGAAGTTGAGGAAGCCATTCGTCAGCTGAATAGAAACAAGTCGGCAGGGAAGGATGGTATCGCAGCTGAACTCATCAAAATGGGCCCGGACAAGTTGGCCGATTGCCTACACCGGTTGATAGTCCGGATCTGGGACATAGAACAGATACCGGAGGAGTGGAAGGAGGGGTTAATATGCCCCATCTACAAGAAGGGCGACAAATTGGACTGTGAGAACTACCGAGCGATCACTGTCCTCAATGCCGCCTACAAAGTGTTGTCCCGAATCCTACTCCGCCGCCTAACGCCACAAGCAAACAGATTCTTGGGAAGTCATCAGGCCAGCTTCATGGAGGGACGGTCAACGAAGGACTAGATATTCACATTACGGCAAATTCTCCAAAAATGCCGGAAACACCAAGTCCATACGCACCATCTATTCATCGACTTCAAAGCTGCATACGACACGATCGACTGTAACGAACTATGGAAAATCATGGACGAGAACGGCTTTTCCGGGAAGCTGATCAAACTGATCAAGGCGACGATGGATGGAACACAGTGCTATGTGCGGATTTCGGGTGAATTGTCGAGTTCATTCGAATCGCGCAGGGGGCTTCGACAAGGTGATGGTCTATCCTGCATGATGTTCAACGTGGCGCTAGAAGGTGTTATTCGACGAGCGGTGGGCGAAATGCGGGGCACGCTTTTCAACAGATCCAGTCAACTTATCTACTTTGCCGATGACATTGATATAGTCGGCAGATCATTTGTGGCGGTGGAGGAGATCTATCTCAAACTCAAACCCGAAGCAGGAAGGATTGGGATGGTGATTAATACGTCCAAGACGAAGTACATGCTGGCCTGCGGATCCAAGACTGACGAACCCACATGTTCAGTATTAACAAGGTCACAATCGACGACGACGAGCTGGAGATAGTCGAAGACGTTGTTTATCTTCACTCACTGGTGATCGCAGACAATGACACCAGCCGTGAGATCCGGAGGCGAATTATCAGCGCAAGTCGTCGTGCCTACTATGGACTCCACAAGCAACTGCGGTCGAGAAGACTTAGCCCTCGCACGAAGTATAACCTTTATATGACACTCATTAGACCAGTTGTTCTCTACGGCCACGAGACATGGATATTGCTCGAGGAGGACCTGCGTACACTCGGAGTATTCGAGCGACGAGTGTTAAGAACCATCTTTGGCGGCGTACAGGAGAACGGAGTGTGGAGGCGAAGGATGAACCACGAGCTCGCGCGACTCTACGGCGAACCCAGTATCCAGAAGGTGGTGAAGGTTGGCCGGATACGCTGGGCGGGACATGTTGGGAGAATACCGGACGACTGTCCTGCGAAACAGGTGTTCGCTGACAATCCGGTAGGAACTAAACGAGCAGGGGGCGCAACGAGCAAGGTGGTTAGACCAAGTGGAGCGTGATCTGGTGAATGTGGGATGACCGAGAAATTGGAGAACGGTTGCCATGGACCGAGTGAATTTTAAGAATTATGTTCGTCAAGTTACGTCGGGAGACGGAATACTATGTAAATAAATAATCTGAAAATTTGAATAGAACGGCTTTAAAAAAAAAACTAAATTACGGGAACCGGAGGATTCTCAAAGCTTACATACTAGAGTCAAAAATTTCGTTAACATAAACCACTGCGATTTGTGTTAAAACAAAGCTATTGTTCTCAGTGTTTTTTTTATTCTTATAAAAATAAAAATCTGACTCATAGTCATAAGTTCTAGTTCATATTTAAAAATACAATATCTTCATTAAATAATATTCAAGATTATATCGAGTATAAGTTCATCCATTTTATCATTTCCGTCATAAAATTGCGCTGAAAATGATGCAACAATCTATTCGCTCCAGCTTAAATCCCCGAAAAACCACTTGACACAAAGCAAAAAAAACCGCCAACGCCGTCCACTTACTATCATAATATACCTGTCTATTCATCTTATCGATATTGAATCGCGCGACGCAGCGCGGCAAACGTTTGAACTGGAGATTTGAGGGGGAAAAAGGCAGTCGAAAACAAGCTTAGTCATCATTCCGCTATATTTATACGCCGATAGAGGCAATCCAATTGCCCATAGGTACTCAAATATTCGTCATAGCTCCCCGCAGCAGCGATTTAACGGCCCCTTGTCGCCCCTTTGTCACCACACACATCAGATGGCAGATTCAAATGAAATCACTACTATAAGCTACACATATCATTCAGTAGTGCTCTAATAGTAAAAAGCGTTCCAGCTATTAGCTAAACGGTGCGTGTGCCGCGCGGATAAATATACCGGTGGCAGGATTTACTACAAGTCTTCCGGAATTTGTCGATCCGCCTCCACCGGATTAGCCAAGGTCAATGATTTAGCGACGGACCTGTGGGATAGACAAAAAAAGATGGAATGTTATTGGCAAATGTCACATAATGTCTTTCTGTATATAATTTATTCATTTTTGTTTGAAGGAAAATTCGATCTAAACGATTGTAATAGGTTAAGTTACAATCGTTAATCAAGCGATGTTTGAAAAAATAGTTCATTACTATTTATAAGATAACTATTCTATATGAATTCAATATTTTATACCCTCTCGATAAGGTACATCAGGTATGAAACATTTCTGGGGATTTTTAGGAGCCGTTTATTAAATAGCTGCTCACTTAGCACGATCACGAATTGCCTGTCTAGGTACTGCGATAGAGTAAAACGTCATACAGGTGCCATACTGTGCGTCAGATCGTGCTGCTGATAAAGAGAGAAGAAACTTTATCAGTAGAGCGATCATCAGGTGGTGCATAATGACTCAAACATGTTAATTTAGTAGGTACATTTTTAAATAAAAATGTTTGAATAAATTCATCTCTTCAGATTCACATGCAAAACTATGCTAGGTTCAACGGCTAGATAAGAAATGCTTCCAATTATAAGCTTCTTATAGTTTTATCACTGAACAGAATAATCAAAGATATACTTCATATCTGATAAGCTTCCAAATACAACATTCCTTTCTTATGTTTGGCAAAACAGCTCGAGCGAGCCCCTCTTCTAAGTGACATTAGCCGCAAAGTTTATGAGCTTACTTGCAATCGATGAATGAACGGAGAACCGGCTTGAGTGCGCCTGACAAGCATAAATTCTAGCGTTCGTCGTCGTCGTCGTCAATAAAGACTACGATTCGAGTACTATTGAGGGAGGTATAGTTTTGGTATGCATTACATGTTCGCACTCCAACGAAATAACTGCTCATTTAAATATTGCACACACTTCTTTGTCCGACAAGAGCTTTTGAGACGGAGATCGTGAGTGAAGATTTCTATTTTTTAGAAGATGCTATATCTTGACGTGATTCCGGGATTCTAAAAATAGTTCCTGGTTGAATCAGCTATATTAATATGGACCATTCTAACGGGACATCAGAAATTTATGTAGACATTTGTTAAAAAAAAGTTTAAGGTACTTTGAAAACAGCGAAATTTTAAAGTCAATACGTTTTGCATTGAAAGGTTGCAAATTCCAAATAATTTCATCTTACAATGAATATGTGTTAGGTGATTAGATTTAGGTAATTAAAATTAGGTAAAAAAATACCAACGGGCAATAAAACAGAGAAAAACATTTATTCTCAGAATAACTTGCATGAGTCAGCTGAGAAAATTCTTTGGAAAAAAGCCTTTGACTGCAAACACAGGTGTTCGGCAAAAAAAGGTTGACAGTGCCAGTATTTACTTGTCTCGAAACAATACACATACACATTTTTTAGTTTTCGCAGCCTAGAGTTAGAAATATTTTTTTCAAGTCGAATAACGACTTTTTTAATTTGGACATGCATTGAGGTTGTTCTATTGATATTAAGAATATAAATACCATTTGCGGAAGTATGTTCGACTTATTAAATAGCACTCATAAAAACGATTAACAAAAAAACATACACACATATATCTCACGTGACTATGGCGTGAATTCACTTTTCTCTTCCTATTGTCATATTTTGTCTTACAGAGTTTTTATATTGAAGTTTGTTTGATTAGCTTAGTTTCGTTAAGTTTTGGCCAGGGAATTATCTGCCGCTATTCACAAGACTTTTCCATATGCATTTTCGTCATTTTTCAGTTTATCTCAAAAATCGTTCAAATACTGTTAGATCTTCAATTTTGACTAAAAACTTACATAACTTTGTTCTCAAAATATATGAAAAAATACCAAGTCATGTCTGTCCCATAAGTCTATTTTTACATAATGCTCTAAAATTGCTCCTCTAATTTACGTTGTTAATTTTACAAATATTCATACAATGTGTGCGACAAAATAAGCATTCATTGAAATTACGAAAGTTAGACTGGATTAAACAGTAGAGTAAAGTAAAAAATAACAATTTCCATAATTTTTACAAGCTAAGTTTAGCCTTATGGGTACATTCGACCAAACTGTTTTTTCTTTTAATTTCGCATGCACTTATTGAATTGTTCGTTGTAAAACATGGAAAATAGTCAGCTACAAAGTCATATTTTTATAAGTTTTTATCATGCTGTTACTTGCTGCTTGGACTTTCATAAAATCTATGAACCAAAATATGCGTACCTGGTTGCAAACGCGTAAGTCATTGCTGTTTCTGATTCAGGATTTATTTAATTTGTAGGTATTTGAAGTCTTTCTAAAGAGATAATCTACCGAAAAACTTTCCAAAAGATGAAGATACTTATTTTCAGCAGTAAACAACCAGTAAAGTGAATTATACAGCGCAGTTAGAGAGAATCAAATGATCAACTTACAAAAGAAAAGCCAAATATGGGACAGCTTTGCAGGTACATTTAATGCACATGCAAAATATACTCGCAAGGCTGTCCCGTCATTATTTTCTCTTCTGTATCAACAAAATCCAAAGCAAAAAAACATTGGACAAAATTCTACAACAATTATCTCAATATCTGTGAAGAGAGAAATAGAAATGGTAAAGTTTCAACCGAGAAATCCAGGAAAGTTTATAAAAATCTTTAAAGCGGTTTTTCTTGTTTCGTTGTTTTTGCATATGGGATAGATTGGCCATCAGCGGCAGTTATCCTCCGATAGAATTTATCGATGAAAACACCCGTGAGAGAGAGCTAAAGCACACAATATTAAAGCAAGTATAGCAATTTTTTACTGATGGTGTAGAAGAACGGTATTCCAAATTGATTAACACATCTAAGAAAGTTCATTATGTGTTTTATAATAGTTTTTACTACACCCAAAGAAGTGGTTGTAACATTTCTATTTCAATCGAATCGGAATCGGAATTTCTATGCTTTCTGAAAAAGTTAACTCCGCGTCCAACTCCATTCCCAAGTCTTTCACTAAGTATTGCCGGGCAATGATGCAGTCGTTTTCTAAGCTGTGTTTAAGAATGATATTGCTTATTTTCCGATAAATTGCTATCACACTGCATTTCGATGAATTGATCTTTAGGCCGAATTTACTGCAACACTCTGTGAGCTTGTGTAAGCCATTTTGCAGAGTCATGCAATTTTTCGGGTGAGGAATAGGCAAAAACATTTTTAAACCATCGTTCATAACAGCGATGAAAATAAGGGGTCCCAAATGACTCCCTTGTGGAACACCACTGTTGACTGATACAGTACTAGATCTGACGTTCTCCAGTTTAACAAATTGCGTTCTTTCGATCAGAAACGAACGAGTTCATTGAACACCGGAGCTGTTTATTCCGTTCTTGCACAAAACCGCCAATAGAGTATGTTGATTACGTTAAAGGCTTTGGACATGTCAGTGTATATTGCATAAACTTGAAAACTTTGCAACATCCACTGTGAGATTCTAATTACAAACTCTGTTAGGTTCGTTACGGTTGAGCGTTTCTTCGGATAAATCTTATCGTATACAATGGGCTTGTGATACAGCTCAGTTGGCAAGTCATTTGCTTCTTGAACCGATGTCCGTGAGTTCAAGCCCAAGAGTAAACATAAGTTTTTCAATGACTGTCCGCCATCGTTGATATAAGTCGCAAATGACATAAAGATGTTAAAAGAACTATAATCGAAACAAAAAAAATCGTATACAATACTCTCAAAAAGTTTGGTGTTGCAGAGATAATTGCAACACCACGATAGTTTTCGACGGTGAGCCTGGAACCGTTCTTGTCTATCGGTATAACATGCGAGATTTTCCAAAATTTCGGGAAAATCCGTCAGGAATCGATGCATTGGAGAGAAAGTGTAAGGGCTCCTCGATTCAACTCACACATTTTTTCATAAGTATGGTTAGCTTTGTCAAAACCCCATAATCGAAAATCATAACCAGAGCTACGCAAATTCATCCGTTACGCTTGACTGGTCCGGTAATTTTTCCTCAACATCACGGCTCCGCACTCAATTGACGAGACTTCACTACTCATAAGACGAAACAACCAATATCCTAGTTCACATTTCTCCGTCTTGTGACTGGAAAAGCCCTCACACAGTGTTGAGAATAAATTAGACAAACGAAAAGGCACTCATTTGAGGAACAGTCAAACGAGTATAACGGAATAAAAGTCTTCAAAGTCACAGCTTCAGGTCTTACGGCGAGGACAGATCGCAACCCTGATCATAACTTCGCTGGGGCGCTGCTGGGTGACCAATATTGTGTATGTAAATCAAATTTTAAGAAACGTCGCTGGTGAACTGGAAGCAAAACAATGGCTTCCAACAATCTAGTACTTCACTTTCTTTTGTAGAAAGTATGTCGGAAGTCCGGACTTCTGAAGAAAAATCTCGAGTCGATGGCTGGTGATAGAGAAACAACAGAGAGATCAATAGTGGACAGAGTTTTTTTTTCAGCTTCACTTTCACACCAGCTTCTAGCTTCTCTTCACATTCGGCAAACGCTTACTTCAGGTCGCTTTCTCCTCCATTTGCTGCCTGTTTTGCTGCATTGCAAGTCTCGTTTGACGACGGAATAGGAGACAATGATTGCGGGCAGTTCAAAGCATCATTGAACTCTCTTTTGCTGATTTTTGAATTCCTTTCTTTCACCCGAGCAGTGTACAAGAGGGAATTCAGTTTCATACGAATAATGCAAGAAAACTCCTCGAAATAAAAAAAATTGCTGAAGTGAGACGAATAAAGGGATATTTGAATTTCATTCTTTCCTTTCGGCGATTCCGAGCCCTGCCGTGGTGTAATTCGATCATGCACCGTTAGACTGAAGCAGAAACTCGGGTTCAAGTACTGCCGGTGAGTCCTTGTATTTTTTCCGATAAATTTATGAAATTTACTGCTTATGATTTTTTTCTTTGATACCTCATGTTTCTCTGATACAAAAAAGATTGTTTTTATGTATGACTGTTTGTAGCTCGAGTCTATATGCCAGAAGACGGGAATTCAATCATATAATGCACATTTCAGCACATAGCTAGAAACGATCAACATTGAAATTTGGTAACCTCTTCTTGGGTGTACAATGTACATACATATACACCCAAAAAGAGGTTTCAAATTTTCAATGCCGCTCGGCTCTAACTCCATGCAAAAAATGCGCTGAAACATGCATTGTACCAAAGATGGTATTATTGGAAAACTACTGGCATAAATACTAGAGCTCCCGTGAAAAATGATGCATGACCACTACTATTCAAGCGAAACAATAAAACTATTTTTAGGAGATTTTCATTCTTTTGGATAATTCATCCCAGAAACAAGAAAAAAAACGCCGTCGGGAAATGAGGATCTAACTCACAACACAATTTACATGAGTAAATTTGTACTTTAAGGTTTGTATGAGAAAATCGAATTCGCTTATGGTTTTTGTGCCAATTTAAAGGGAATTTAACGCTGAGCCGTCAACACTTTCTCGTACAACTTCCTTGCCTTGGTTTTGGCAACCAGGTTTTGTTTCAGCGTCCTGTAGGGGTGTTTGCTTGCATGATACGACCGCAAGCCTTCTTGCAAACAAATTCGTCGAGCTGTACTGTGGTTCGTCTTGAACTTTTTCGCCAAATCTCGCAAGGAGATTCCAGGATTATTGTGAACTGATCGAATTACCTTTGCTTGCAGCTTCTGGTCATATGTTCCACTTTTACGCCTGGTTTTTTTGCTCGGTCTCCCGGTAACGTTGCAGCACCGAATTTACTGTCGATTTTGGATATCTTAGGAATTTCGCAATATTTACCCCTGACTACGTCGGTTTCTTCACGTGAGTGTGCAGAATTTTCTCTCGCCTTTCGCGTTCCATCGTTGATAACTTTTGACTGACTGCTTCAATCTTGATGAAATTTTCATTACTAAGTAAACAAACCATCCGGGATCAATATGCTGTCAATAGATTCGGGGTGTGACAACTAGGGGCGCTGCAGTAAATGAAAAGATGCGGCCAGATTCTATGTGAAATATACTTTAGAAGGGGTCTCCCAAGCAACAGAAAGCTCTCGTCATGACTTTTATCAAATATGCAAATTCCCTTTATAAATAGTTCATTGAATATTTAAGAAAAGGGAGATTATTTAACAAAACCTTAGTTATTAATCTTATAAAAATGACAGTCATCAATGTAGCAGAAGCTTCAACATCCAAAAAATCTTTTTCCGTCTCTTGAGTTCTCTGTTTTTTTTTTTTTTTTTGATTTTCATCGAAAAGATTGGCAAATTTAATTAAACTCTTATAAACAAATCTGCTTTATCTTTAAAGATAAAAATACGATTTTTTCCATATTGTAAAAGGCATGAGTAGTGAAATTCCTCAAGAGATTGATGCACTGATACTTCTACTTGCAGTGAGTAATGTTTGTACCATTCCTTTAAGGAGCAATTTCCTGAGCCTGTCTCCGCTTAAGCCAACAAACATCTCAAAGGTCCTTGGGCAGAGTTCCACGACCAGGCTTTCTATGCCTTTGACCTATTTGCAAAAATAGCAGAACATCCGTAACGAGAGATGCTAAAAATAAAAGCCCCGTGCACTACGAAGAATTATTGTTTTATGACCGCTGCTCGTATGTATGTAAGTAGAGTAACATCTTCCGTTGCTGGGCTCGGCCATCTGACGGCGACGATGGACCTAGAGTATGAAGAAAGGTTTATGGAGCTTACCCAACGACGCCGCCGACTGAATGCAACAGCTTCTCTTCTTATCAGTAAGCGAATTGTTTATCCGGCAGAAGTCGAAAAGACGACCCTCTTCGTCAGATGTTGATCTGCCAGGCCAACACGCGACTAAATAGGCTACTCGAGATTGAAACTGCCGACTGCATTGGCGAGCGTCGTTTTTACTACCCAGAATAGGCAACCGTGGGAATTTCGAGTACCCTTTCGATCCAAATACCGGACAGCGCAGGTAAAATTTCTGGAAAATTTCCAAAGCGGCTAATAAAGTCGGTGACGTACACGGCAAGATTTATCATCCCCACCAGCAGATGAGTGACATACGTTAGCAACAGCGTTTTATGGAACCTAAATTAACTTAATTAGGTTGTCTAGATCAATATTGGCGCAATGGACATTAACATCGGAACCATTGTATCGGTTAAGCCGTGCCACAAGTAGGCAAATACCATAGCTGTAAATATAAATAAATAGTAAATTTCCATTTTATCACTCAATGGAGCGTGGCTTATCGTGTTGCCACTCAGGATTTGATTTGAGCTCTATCGACCGTGAAGTTCTAGAAGCGACGAAAGCTCTTGTAGGTTGAGCCGTCGTCGCCATAGGTGTCATCCTCGGTAATACATAAGAAGGGTCCAATGATGTTCGAATATCTAAAAACATAACATAGAATGTTTTATCTCATTTCAAGAATGATGAATCGCCCAAAAAAACTGAAAATAATTTGAAAAGAAGAAAAAGCTCTAGTATGCTAATAACAGTAACAATTATCGATCTAAGTGTATCAAGTTCAAACCAATATTGTGGCTATGTCTAACTCCGACTGAACCGTGTTGAGAGTTTGTAGTCATTTTTAACTAAAAAAAAGTAAACTTAACTGATGTTAGTTTCTAAAAAAAACCCTTTTCCACTGATTTGGGAGCCCTCATTCCCTATAAACCTCCAGAACGGTGCAAGCAGATAGGCAGGTTTGAGGACGTTAGCGTGCTTATGATCACTGGAGAAACCTTTTAGGATGTAGAATCGTCTGTTGGTAGGGTTGGCATCTGGATAAAAAAAAGTGAAGCATCAAACAGCCTCCAATAAAACCAAAGTACTAAGCGTAGCTAACAAAAAAGTTCTGGAGAACCAGCAAAATAAATATATCGGAGTAATGGTCGACAACCGCTTGGAATTTGGCGGCCTCAAAAGAGGCGAAAATCATCGCCTCATATTGGCCTGGATTATGCCGAACTTGCATGGTCCAAAGGTGGTAAGCGAAGCACTTTCGAAACTACTAGGTATACGAAGGAGCGGCTTAGAGCTCTGCTTTTGATATTTTTGGGGATATTTTTGATTACGTTTCCTTTTTCCTGAAGCTTGCGCTTTAAAATTTCTCCTTCAATTTGGTCGAATTTTAATTTTCATCACTCCACCACAGATTTCGAGCAATGGCACGATTCCAGATCCATTCAGGACAGAGTAGGGGAAAGTGTTCCTAAATGCCCATGTTGAGTAATATGCGCATACAGCCGATTGAAGGAATAGCTGATAGATTGTTTATAATCAGTGCAGTTATAAAGTAATCCGCTTTTGACACATGGCATGAATATATTGTTACTAGCTGACCCGGTGTACTTTGCTACTTACTTCATGGTCCCGCGTCGATTCTCCGGTGCATAGGGCCGTGGTAGAAGACATCCACTGTAGACGATACGGAGCCAGCGTCTTCACTTGGTTCCAGTCACTTGGTTCCAGTCCAGTCTCTCGTCGACTTTTTCGATGTCCATCTGAATACCATCCAAGCGCCTCTCTGCAAATCTCGTTCTCATCTTTTCGCAGTGTGTCGGCCACCAAGCGCGGTTGATATTACGCAGGCAGTGGTTTACAAATGCTTGCAATTTTCGCGTCATTACCGCATATGTGCACCAAGTTTCGCACTCGTACAGCAATACGGATTTGACGTTTGAGTTGAAGATTCGGATTTTCGTTCGTAGAGATATCTGATGTGAGGGCCAGATGTTGCGGAGACTCGCAAATGCACATCGGGCATTTCTGATCCGGGTTTCGATGTCTTTCTTGCTACCACCATCATGCGTTATCTGGCTACCAAGATACTGGAAGCACTCCATTTTCTTAACTTGTTGCCCAGCTACCACGAAACTGGAGAGATTTTCTGTATTGATCTCCATCGACTTGGTCTTTCCGACATTGACCTTGAGACCTGCTGCCTTGGAGCTTTCGGTGAGGTCGTCGAGATTGTCCTGCATATCCGGTTGTGCTTGGGCGAGCAAAACAATATCGTCTACCAGGTCAAGGTCGTTCAGTTGCTCCATTGTTGAAGGATTCCACGGCAAACCTCGGTTCGGTGCACAGTCGATCGATCCAGTCAGAATCTCATCCATTACGATTAGAAAAAGTATCGGTGATAAGATACAGGGTGACAAAAAAGTCCCGTCACACTTTTTTGGAGTCTCCTGTAAAGTCTGCTTCATTTAATATTGGAACAAATTCTTTTGCTCATTGTGGCGCTCCTAGTGGACGGATTTGGAAACTTTTTTCACCCACGTGTCGGGAAATTCATTACCTTTCACCATGTATTTATGTCATAACACCAAACGATAGCATTTTGTAAACAACCGCCATGGAAGCCGAACGGAGAGATTAAATTGTGCACAGTTTTCTTGAAAATCCATTGTTGTCGGCATCGAAGCTAGCTAAACAGCTTAAAATGCCCAGAAATACCGTATAGCGTGTTATCAAGCAGTACAAGGAAACATTGACGACGGCTCGGAAGCCGCATTCGAAGCGTCGGAGTGGAACTGTCGACCGGAAACTGCGTGGGAAAGTCATCAAGGCCGTCAAGAGGAATCCCAATCTTTCAGACCGCGATTTGGCCAATAAGTTCCAGGCCGCTCACAGTACGGTGCGACGAATTCGTCTCCGGGAAGGAATAAGGTCATTCCGAGCCAGCAAACAGCCAAATCGGACGCTGAAGCAGAACAATGTGGCCAGAATCCGTGCTCGAAAGCTGTACGACCAAGTGCTGACCAAGTTCGACGGATGTATTCTGATGGACGATGAGACCTACGTGAAGGCGGACTTTGGGCAAATCCCAGGTCAAAAATTTTATTTGGCGACGGCTCGGGGGGATGTACCTGCAAAATTTAAGTTCGTGTTTGCGGATAAATTCGCCCGCAAGTACATGATTTGGCAGGGGATATGCAGTTGTGGACAGAAAACCAAAGTCTTTCTCACTGACAAGACAATGACATCAGAAGTCTACAAAAAAGAGTGCCTACAGAAACGGATTCTGCCGTTTATTCGTGCCCACGACCGTCCAGTAATGTTTTGGCCGGACCTCGCAAGCTGCCATTACAGCAAAACGGTTATGGAATGGTACGCAACGAACGGGGTCAGCGTAATACCGAAGGACCTCAACCCCCCAACTGCCCCCAGTTCCGGCCGATAGAGAAATACTGGGCAATCACGAAGCGGAGGCTTAAGGCAAAGGGAAAACTTGTTAGGAACATGACTCAAATGAAGAACTGGTGGAATCAAATCGCCAAAACGGTGGACGAAAAGGGTGTGCGCCGCCTTATGTGCCGTATTACGGGAAAAGTACGAGAATTTCTTCGAAACAGCAATGAATAATTTTTTTATTTTTTTTATGAAAGAGTAAAGAAAATGCTACATTTGTATGAAAAACAAATTATGAATTCGTTAATAAATGACTGAACTACACGCAATTGTTTGTGTTCCAATATTAAATGAAGCAGACTTTAGCCTACACGTTGCATCTCTCTGGTGCCATCTATATGTCAAATGAAAGGGCTAACTTTGCTGCCTAAAGTGGCAGGGCTTTGTTTCTGTGCAGTTTGTTTACATTGAGATGTGAGCCATGGCAGAGTTAAGAGCAGCTGTTATCGGTGCTCAGTTGGCGCGCAGATGACGAGATTATTTTTTCGGACGAGAAGCTGTTCGTTTTGGACCAAACAGTCAATCGCCAGAATGATCGAGTTTGGAGTGTGAGCCTTCAGCAAGCTACTGTGAACAAGCTGAACGTTTCCCGGTTCCAAAATAAGACGTCAGTCTTGCTTCCAGCTAGATTGCACCCCATCCCACTCTGCAAAGGTTGTTCAGGCTTGGTGTGAGGAAAACTTGAGCGATTTCATTTCGAAGAATGAATGGCCTCCGTCGTCTCCGGATCTGAATCCACTGAACTGTTTCGTGTAGGGATACATGGTGTCGAAGCTGAACAACTATATAATAACAAATTTGGAGCAATTCAAGCGAATTATCACGAAAATCTGGATTCGATCAGAGAAAGGTGGTGTAATTCCGAGATATTGTCTGTGAAGTATCTTTATGAGTTTCTGAATAAAGCTATGAAAGCCAGATTCAGATTTTCTTCATATTCTTCGAAATATTGAGATTTTCCTGTGTGACCGGACTTTTTCGTTACCCTGTACATACCTGTCTCACTCCAGCAGTTACCGGGATTGGCTCGGACAAGACACCGTCGTGCAAGACCTTGCACGAAAATGCCTCGTATTGTGCTTCGATGAGATGGACTAGTTTCTCTGGTACTCCTCTTCGCCTTAGAGCCACTCAGATTTTTTCATGGTAAGTCGGTCAAATGCTTTTTCGAAATCAACAAACACCAGCAGAAGATAGTCCTGGAATTCGTTGACTTATTCTAGTATGATTCGTAGAGTTGCGATGTGGTCCACACAAGATCGTCCGGATCGGACTTCAGCTTGATGCCGTCGGAGTGTAGCGTCGATTTTCTTCTGGGTCCTGTACAGGATCACTTTGCAGAGTACTTTGAGGGTTGTACAGATCATTTCATCAGGGATGCAATCGATCCCAGGTGCTTCGTTGAATTTCATGTCTTTGATTACCGCTTCTGTTCCAGCCAGCGAGGGCGCTTCCAAGTTGGCGCAATTTATGCGACTTACTGTTGGCGCTTAGAGCTGCGAATTCTGTTAGCCATCGCTATTCGTGAAAACGGAAGAGTTGTTCGAAGTGTTCAAATAACTAGCCTGCTCGGTCTTCCAGCGGCATTCTAGCATTAGTCATTGCACCACTGAAGCGACGAGAAATGTCATAAAGTAATCGGATATCTTCATTGGCGGTGGTTCTTCCTCCCCCTTTGGCTTGGGAGTTTATCCAGGCTCTCTTGTATCGTTTACAAGCTGCCTTTTCCAGCTCCGCATATCGTAAGCGGGCGGCTTCTTTAGCTGACCAGGTAGATACATGCCTGCTCAATTCCGACAATTGCTCGTCGTGATAAAGGCATTCTTGATTCCACATTCCTGTTCTTCGACTGTTCCGTCTGTCTTCAATTCCGAAGCTAAGGATTCTGTTCAACGTATGTCTTTTTAACCTCTGGATTCTCCAACCGGTGGACGTCGTATCGACACCCGACTTCCTCCTCGCGCCGTTGGACACGCGCAACTCTCAGTCGTATCTCACCAAGGACGATTTGATGATCAGATGCAATGTCTGCGCTTCGTTTGCTGCGGACATCAAGAAGGCTCCTTCTCCATTTTCGGCTGATGCATAGAGTGTCCATTTCCCGGCCATTTTCTCGTTCCCGGGAATCGGGAAATCTGGTGGCTTGTTTCCCGGGAATTCCCGGGATCCCGGGAAATATTCAAAAACATGTAAAATATATGCACTTCGATTCAAATATACATAGCTTATCGAGCCTTTCGTGCATACACACTAGAGTGCCCCAAATGACCCGACTTTTGAAAAAGTTATGCGCTGCAGGCTAAAATTGATCCTAGGCCTAGTACAAGATCTCATGTCAAATTTGGGTCAGATCGGATCACGGGAAGGGGTCGCTCAACGAGCCTGAAGTTTGTATGGGATTTTGAGACATTTTGTTCGGGAGAAACATGAAAAACCAGTTTTTCATCAATAACTTTGGTTCCTGTCGGCCGATTTCTTTAAAAAACGGGTTTTCTTAAAGCCTAAATTATGAATAACATTTCATCCGAAGACTGCATATCGATATGAGTTAAGACAAAAAAGTTATTAGGCTTCCAAAATGGGCTAACTTTTTTAAGGATGGTATTCATCAATGTAAAAGAGTCGGGGCGGTCGAACTTATTGACGCCTCATTAGTAGTGATGAATACCACCGTAAAAAAAGTTAGCCCATTTTGGAAGCCTAATAACTTTTTTGTCTTAACTCTTATCGATATGCAGTCTTCGGATGAAATGTTATTCATAATTTAGGCTTTAAGAACCCGTTTTGAAAGAAATCGGCCGACGGGAATCAAAGTTATTGATGAAAAACTGGTTTTTCATGTTTCTCCCGAACAAAATGTCTCAAAATCCCATACAAACTTCAGGCTCGTTGAGCGACCCCTTCCCGTGATCCAATCTGGCCCAAATTTGGCATGAGATCTTGTACTAGGCCTAGGATCAATTTTAGCCTGCAGCGCATAACATTTCACAGGTTTTGAATTTCCCATACAAATTTGGGGCAGTCTCATGCACACCCATAATTTGTTCAAAATGTACACTTCATAATGTTTTTTTAAAACTTATTTTCAATCAAATAAATCAAACTGTTTACAACAATGATAAATTAAAAATAGTTTAACGAACTCAAATGAAAAATTCGTACATGCAATTAGGGGTTGATAAAAAAAATGTTTTTATTTGTTTGATTATTCCAACCATTTTTCGTTCTTCTGAATCCTTTACATATTTGCTCTTAATATGAAAAAAGAGGTTTTCTTCGTTTTGAGGTTTTGAAGTTCATATGGTTTTCAAAGCCAAAGTGCATAAATGTTACTTTCGAGAAAACACAATCTGTCTACCTGCTGTGCGATTTTTCATATATTTTTCCAACTGTTTTTGGTTTTCGCTCAATGAATACGGCCTGGAAATACAAATAATCTTTTTAAACTTATCTACTTGAATTAAAAAAATTGCACCAAACGGCTGCGAAATATTTACCACAGGAATCGGCATATTCTCAATGAGTTTTGTATGACTACATTCTCAAAAAGAACAATAAAAACGATTAAGGAGGCTTTCAGGCTTTTCAAGACAAATAATTTCATACATGTCGGGAATTCCCGGGAATGAAACTACGATTCCCGGGAATCGGGAATTCCCGAATTTTTCAAATCCCCGGGAATTCCCGCCCGGGAAATCCCGGGACAAACACTCTACTGATGCAGTTGTGGTCAATTTGATTTTCTGTTCGACCATTTCGGGATACCCAAGTGATCTTATGTGCTGGTCGATGGGGGAAGAGCGATCCATTGATCACCATGTTGTTGCCACAAAATTCAGTCCTACATTTTCGCTCATCTGTTCTAGGCGCAATGACGCTAATTTTTGCGTTGAAGTCACCTAAGTGGATTTGAATGTCACCCTTTGGAATTTTTTCAATCATGCTGTTTCTCCTGCAAATCGGCAACATCAGTTGGCGCATAACACTGAACCATTGTAAGGTTTCTAAACCGTATTCTAAATCTTTCTACGATTATTTTCTCGTTTATCGGTTCCCATCTTAATAAGACCGCCTGGGCCTGCGAGCTTAACAGGAAACCAACTCCTTGTTCCCGAGTAGCATGTTCTCCTCGTATGCCAGAGTAAATCAGGACTTGCCTAAACTGTGTCTTGTGTTCTCCAGTGTTAGGCCAACGGACTTCGCTCAGTCCTATCTATAGGTATATCTCTAGCTTGAGGCGGCTAGCTTCTCTAGCAAGTTGAGCCAGCTTGCCTTGTTCGGCAAGGGTTAAAACGTTCCAAGATCCAAGTTTCAATTCGAGTCCGTGTTTTCATGCTTAAAGTCGTCGCCAAAGTTCCAGGTCGATGTTTTTTTTTTTAGAATTCCGTTAGGATTTTATAAATCGGGTCCCTCTCCCGCAATGGAGCTGCAATCTTGGAATTAGTTAGCTGGCGGGAGCCGCATTTCATAAATTCAACCGCTCGCTGCGAGATAGACGCTGTTTGAGCCGCCCCTGACCTGGAGAATAGACGCCTGCGGCCACTTTCTCAGTCTGCATGCGACGAAAGCATCCACCGGGGATGGGTACCCGATCTTTGCTTAGGTTACTCGCATCCCAGCCGGCACCACCATAAGAGGTGATGTGACCACTATGGGGCCTCGTGTTGCACATTTTCCACCAGGCATGTAGGCATCATTTTAAATCAATTTCAGTATTCGAAAATGAGAACTGAAGCTGGAGTTTCGAATTTCAACGCAACCATAATTTCATATTTTATGATAAATCTTGATCTTAAATTTTTTTTTCAAGATTTCGACTGTGTTTTTATAAATTTCATAAATTTTATAATTATGTAAAAATGTATGTTTTATTGGTATGGATTCTCCATCCATTCCCTCTTTTAATGTGGGGAGGGCCCCCGAACTACCTCAAAAACATTGAAGGTATCTAAATAACGTCACATGTGACATTGGGATGCATTTGGTTGATAAGTTTTCGAGTTATACTAAATAAAATGTGAAAATAAAACTTGTACGGGTCAAATACTCTTCTATGCCAAATTTACTCAAATTGTTCTAAAGATATTCATCCAAAATGGTATGGAAGCCAGACTTCTCACTTTTTATCTTTCCAATGGAAGAAAGGAGGGGTCTAAAACAATCATAGGTATCGTAGGTATATTTCTCGTATTCAGATACCCTCTCATTTGAAATTTGGTACCATTTACTTGAACAGTTTTCGAGTTATAAATGTCAAAAATTGTAAAGAAGCTTCCTTCCCTCTTGCTATCCCCTTATTGGAAAGGTGAAGGGATATCAAAGATTCAGGAAAACATTTAACATTATCCTCCCATGCCAAATTTTGTTCCATCTGCTCGATTTGGTTTTCAGTTATACAAAAATTGTATGGAAGCACCCCTCCCTTTTTCCATTTCCCTATTGGAAGAAAAGAGGGGTGCCAAATATTGCTCGAAACATTTTGAATTGTACTCTTATACCATCCCATGCAAAATTTGGTTCAATTTGCTTGATTAGTTGTTGAGTTATGTAAAGAATTATATGAGAGTCCCCCTACTCCATTCCATCTCCATGCTACAAAAAGGGAGGGGCCTCAAATATTCTTAGAAATATATTCAGTCTCACCCATATACCCTGCCATGCCAAATTTGGGACTATTTGCTCGTTCGGCCAACGGCCGAATACCAAATATTAGCCTTTTCAACTATTTGGCCAAACGAATAAATACACCCTTTACTCCACAACAAAGCAAACGGTCTAGATGCAAAACATTAAAGGGGGAAAAAGCGAAGAGCTATTCACTCACTAATAAAGAGAGAACCATAAGCGTTTGTCAAAAAGTAGGGGAAATTTTATTCTCATCTCCCTCATACACATAAGACATACAGTAGCAAAGGGTGTATAAACCACTTAGACGAAATTCATACTCCAGCCAGGTTTTATAAACAATCGCGTGCAATTTTTCCATGATACTACCCTTTTATCGATAAAAACACTCAAAGAATGATCCTACGCACCGTTTAAACCAGATAGAATAGAAAAATGCAACTTGGATTTTAATTATCGATTTAAAAAAGTTTACAAAATTTTAATCGCGTTTTTCTCGGAACGTCATAAACGAACAAAGACCCTTTTCACGTGTTGGTACTGAAATGCTTTCTAGATATTTTAGGGAGTAAACAACATTTGGTCCGAGTTTTTTAAAAAAATTCAAAGCGATCTTTAAGTTTCTAACAGAGTTTACCAAGTACCTATAACGTCCTATTTCGAAAGGAACCAGAGATTTGAACCTTCCTTTAGCCGACGCATCTGACTGACAAGAATGCGCGCCACTACGCTCCAATAATACGGTACCAGTTATGGTTAATGGGCTGACAAAAGGTAGCTTTTGAAGGTTAGTTCTATTTGTATCTCGTTCAATGCCGGCATCAAGTAGGTATGTACCTACTACAATAATCCTATCTTACAATTGACTTGCCCGATAAGCGGGAGCTGCCGTAAGTTTTATTGGCATGATCACTTTCACTGCCACCGAGATTAAGCACTCAAAAGGTTTTACCAGATGGCTGTTTCAATTGGAATGGTATCTAGCTTAGGAATACCATACGTACTCTTTTTCGAATGAGAAATGTGCGTACTCTTCTTTTTGCGAAATTTTATGGAATGGACTCTTTTTTTTGTTGAAAGACATTTGAACAGAAAAACGAACTTTTATCTCCTAATTTATAAAGTTAATGTTCCACATCTTACACAAGAATTGCCAAATAAATACAACTAACAGCAACTTACTTAAATATCCTGTTTTATAAGGGCATATTTAAGCCGTAAAAACAGTGAACGCGATAAGCGCCTACAAGTATGCAATAAAACCTCAAACAGTAATCAATATGAAATAGATAAAATTTGTTTAAAGATAAAAACATTCTTTTTGAAATGCAGTACTCTATCATGTTTGGTGTGGTTTGTCAGCTTGATATCAAACACCTTCGAATTATTCAGCTAGAAGTATTCAACCCCTGACTTTTTTGCAGAATTTTTAAGTAACGTTTACATGAGTAAATTGAACTTTTAGGTTTGTATGGGAAAATTGAATATTTTTTACTGAAACATTAGCATAATTTTTGTTTATTCTGTAGAACCAAGCCAGCTAACGGTTTTTGTACCATTTTATAAATTCTCTTAAGGAAATTTTCCGCTGAACAACTTTGTCCAAGACCGTAACTTCGAATTTTATCAGACAAAAAAGTTATTTGGTGTTGCATGGGGATATGTCTTTTCGAATTGATAAATAATAAATTCAATTGACATCACACAGTTATTATCACATAGTTTTCAACAAATTGGCGGTATTTGAACGATCTTAAATATATCGAATTTTGATGATTTAACGTTATCCCTCTTTTGGAAAAATGTACTCAATGTACTCTTTTTGGCGTTACAGGATTTGCCATAAAAGTTGTAATAATCATGAATAGTATTAGGTTACAGGTTTTGAAATGGAATGTCCACAAAAAAATTGCGTTGAAACAAAACTTTTCAATATCCAGATTAGGCAATGTTTTCAAGTGCTGCTAGTGAATTTTCTGTTTCGATGTTTGATTAGCAGGGAATTTTTCAAAATATTAAACCAATTAAATACGGATTTAATTTTTCTGATTGTTTGATACGTTACTTGTTATAAAAATGATACAGCCTCAAAAAATGTCATTCTCAAAACATCTGCTTTTATTTGTTTTGGACTGGTATGTTTGCGTTAAAAAAAACATTTCGTTTACAACGTTTATCACTTCCGACAAAATCGCTCAAAGTATTGGAATGGAAAATATTGAATCTCCGATCAGCATACGTTGAATGGAATTTGAAGATATACCAAAAATAAAATAATTAGCACTATTTTAAAAGCCGTCCCGAAAACGTAAGCAGCTCAAATTGTTGACGGAGGGAAATTTTTCTGAACTTGCTCTCGATGTCATCACTGAACTGGGCCATCATGATTGACTGGTCCCTTGAAAAATTTCTGATACCTGTAAACAAAGATTTCATTTATATGTATCAAGTCACATCGTAAGAGACAGTTGTGCGGGAGCATTGAATTTGCATTCATTGTCAAGGTACGCTGTTGGTAAGCATCTGGAAACTGAAAGTCGCGATCCGCCCTATCGGAGACAATCGATTAGCGCCATCTACTTTATCAATGGCCGATCGGCTAATCCAAGTTTGATAAGCGTGCAATCACCGTGAAGTGAATGGGCGGTTGCGGTCAAATAAATCCAATGAGTGTTATCGGATGCAAATCGTTGGGAACGCTGTCAAAGATTTGATGGATTACTGGACGTTTACTTCCTTGTTTACATGAAGACGTAGTAGATTCCGATGCTATTATGAGTAACGAATTATTTTTTTAGATCGTGAAAATTAATTGGTGGAAATTTCTTCGCTAAAGAAAATGTGAGTTTCCAAATACTTGTAGATAATTTCAACGCACAACTTTAGAAATATTAAAACATTTCAAGAGTAGTCCATACAATGTGATGTTGATTCAGAGAAGAAATAATTCCTTAAACATGTGCAACCCTTTTTTGATAGTGTATTGACCTGTTGGAAAAAGCTTGATTAGACCGTTAATCTCGACAAGCCCCTAATTCATACCACTATCGGAGAACTGATTTACGAATTGGACTGATGTGTATTATTTAAAGATTAACCTGTCAGATAGTGAATCTTGATATCTATCGAACTCGCTGTATTTTGGATCGTTTGTGATAAGGCAACTGATAGATTCCAATTTACCTTTTGAAAAATAGTCAAAAATAAAGCAGTGACTTGATTTGAAAATTTTCATATTTGAAGATTTCAGTCATTTTGATTTTAGGTTTTTGCATTCTTACCAGAATATTTATTTATTTATTTATTCTTCGTCTTCGAAATTGTTCGTACAGACTGAATCTTAATCTAAATTCTTAATTCTATTCACAAAGACATTCTTACTTATATTAAAGTCATACAATTCAAAAACAACATTAAAAGCTCGAATACAAGTACTGAGTGGATTGTTGTATCCATAGCTTGTCCTGTTGGTAACACAAGTCCAACATGGTTTCGGAGATTACGGGAAGGGATGTTAATATTGATATTTAAAAGCAAAGCTGAGCAATCGATACGATTCGTAAGAAGGTCAAATATAAATATTCGCTGTAATTTAAGGTGTCTAGCCGAAAGCATTTATAAGCCAATTAACAAGCAGCGTGAAGGATACGGCGGCAGCTCAGCAGGATTAGTCCAAGGAAGCTGGCGAAGGGCGAATCGTATAAAGTATTTTTGGACTCTTTCTAGTTTGAGGGCATGTGTGACGTGATACGGTGCCCAAACTGGCACTGCGTACTCAAGTAAACTACGCACCAATGAGCAGTATAAAGATTTGAGAGCATAGACGTCAGTGATAAATGCTGCGTTGCGACGAATGAAGCCCAGGACAGAAAATGCTTTGGCTGTGAAACATGAAGTGAAACATGTTCATTGAATCTTAGTTTGCTATCAATTACCACTCCTAAGTCACGAATAGAACTAACCCGCTCAAGGACAGCCGAACCAATCGCGTAGCTAAATTTGATAGTAGTCAGACACCGAGTAAATGAAACTACTTTACATTTCTTAATGTTAACGGCCATTCCGTTTTCGTTGCACCACATCAGGAGCTGATCGATATCATTTTGCAAGGCAGTACAATCTACGATGGAAGCTATTATTCGGAAGATTTTGAGATCGTCCGCGAAGAATAATTTCCCAGATTTTAATCGGTTTGCGAGGTCGTTGATGTATAGGATGAAAATTAGCGGACCGAGCACGCTCCCTTGAGGAACCCCTGAGGTGATGGTGAATAGCGTTGAGGCTTCGTGATTCACTTGAACGAATGCTTTGCGGTCTGACAGGTACGAATTCAACCATTCAACTATCCACCTCGGAAAGCCCAGATGTAAGAGTTTCTCGATAACAAGGGTATGTGGAACTAGATCGAACGCTTTTGAAAAATCTACATATATGGAGTCTACCTGGAGACGAGATTCAACTGCAGGGAACAGTGTGTTAGTATAGTCCATTAGGTTTGTCGTTGTTGAACGTCGCTCAACGAAGCCGTGTTGAAATTCGCTGATCAATGGTTTTGACGAGTTGCTCAAAAACCGATGGACGAGCGTTTCAAAGACCTTTCCGAGAACACAAAGTATCGAAATTCCACGATAGTTTTCAACAAGTTGAATACTTCCTGCCTTGTGGATTAGCAGTCTTCCATGCTGACGGGAACGTACCCTCAGCTAGCGAACGGTTGAAAATCAGCGTAATTGGTGCAGCCAGCGCCCTCGAACAACCTTTCACGAAAAATGGTGTTAGACCATCAACTCCAGGACCTTTTGTAGTGTCTAAACTATTAAGTGCTGTCAATACATCTACGGTAGAGAAACGAAAGTTCGGAACGGTCACGTCGTATGTTGGCACAAAGTGAAATCTTTCAGGATGTGATGAAGGAGAGGCGGTACGAAATACACTTTTAAAGAAGTCCGCAAACAGATTGGCTGCTTCCTCAGCTGTGCATGCTACACGTCCTTTATACTCCACGTTACCCGGGATGCGTTTTGAAGTTTTTTGAGTCCTGATGAAAGTCCAAAACGATGACGGATTTTCCTTTAGGTTTGATTGCAGCCTTTCCAGGTACGCCGCATAAGTCAATGTAAGCAGATCGTTATATTCGCTTTCAATGACTCGTAAACTATTGCTATTTTCTTCGGATTTGGCACTGAAGAAGCGATTGCGGGCTTTACGGAGTCTGTTGCGTAAATTACGGAGCTCATTTGTCCACCAAGGTTGCCGGCTTACGGTGGTCGTGGTATTATGGTGACGTGGTACAAATTCGTGGAATAAGTTGTTCAATGTTTCATAGAATGCATCCACTGTTCCATCGACAGAAGAGCAACTCAGTTTTTGGGTCCAATCTATTGTCGAAAGCTTATCATTCAACAGGCCGAGATCACACCTTTTAAAGTCAAAGCCAGTAGCGCTTTCCCTAACGTTGTCGTAGACTGGTAGAGTAAACTGCATGTCACAGTGTAGAATGAAAGGCTTGTGGTGTTCGTCTATCTTCAGAAGTGGTACGGGTGGACCAATAAGCTCGACGTAATCTGGATTATTGACGTAGGCTAAATCAAGGATTCGGCCATTTGCATTTCTTAGGCAATTCATTTGAACAAGCCCGACAGCGGAAATTGATTCGGTCAGCGCAACTTCTTGATCTGTTGAAGCGTTCGTGGGTTCGTGTATATAATTATAAAAGAAGGCTAACTTCAATGTTGCATTCAGCGTCTTAAAACTAGTTCAAATCAGCTTTGAAATCTTTGGCTTCAGGGAAAAATATAAATTTTGAAGACCTGGATTTTTTCAGGAGACTTACAAATATACAAACAAACGTTGGTCACTCTGAACTCTGAACTTTGCAATGCCCATTTGGATGTGTGTCCGAATTTTAACTTTTTCGAATTTGAAAACGCCTTTCTAGTCGAAATTAACCTGTAAATTTCAGATAAATAAAAAATCAGTAAATAATTTTCGAAGAATGTCACTTTTTTGGTTTTTCTTGAAATTTTCTTTTCATGCAATGCAAAACTAACTTCAAATATTTGGTACATACATTTTTGGGCTACAATTTTGTCGAAGACTGCAAAGTGCTAGGGGAGAGAGAAGAAAGTAATAACGTCGCAAACAGAGTGTTTTTCAAAGTCTTGAATTGTTCTACTTAAAATTTTCTATGGTTCGAAAAAAAAATAGGGGTAACCTGAAGTTGTCAAACAACTAAAAATGCAATTTTTCAAACAGAGGGTTTTTGAAGTCTTGAATTGTTCTACTTTGAATACAAAAAGTTTTGAAATTCTCAAAAAAAAAAAATCAATTTGACACACCCTCTTGCAGATATAAAAGAGGCGATTACAACAACGAGCGCCAATTCAACTACCTACAGCTAATGGAAGGTGTTTACTCATCAATTAGCTATTTGTTTTCGGCATTCCTTGAAGTGAAGAATGCGGTTTAACTGGAATACCAAATTGTACAAGAAACCATTCGGCAGAGTAAAATTTTGCATATTGGTTAAAAAATCAGTGAATTTAAGAAAATTAAAAGTTTTTAATCTATATATATAAAAATGAATTTCTGTCTGTCTGTCTGTTCCCTATAGACTCGGAAACTACTGAACCGATAATCGTCAAACTTGGCATATGAGGGTTATTGAGGCCGGACATGGTTTCTGTAATAGTCAAAACCCCATCCGACTTAAGGGAGGGGGGGCTTCCATACAAAATTTGTAGTTTTTCGAACCAAATTAAAGTCGCGCAAGGGGTGGCGATATGAAGCCTTGATGTGATTTTTTTTCTACTTGATTCCTAGCTCATTTGTACAGCACATGGTTATGAATGACGCCTAGATGAGACCCAGATTGAAATTTTGCCGATCTAATAAAATATACACATTTTTTTGCCAAAATCTGAAATTGAAAAGTCATGGCATCCATTTTTAGAGATTTTCTTATATTTGAGGGGTTTGTTTTTCGTCTCTATGGTCAAGCAAACGTCGTCACAAGTGGATAGTAACTAAAGCATTCATTGATCGCTGGACTAATTTAACAAACAGGAGCCTGTTTTTCAACCAAGTACCTATGTTTCTTATGCACGTGGGGCGATATGCAACCTAGATGTGTTTTTTCTTGCTTAATTGCACGTGGTAATAAATAACGCCTAGATGTGACACGGATTGGAATTTTATCAATCGAATCAAAACCAATTGAAAGATTTGCAAAAATACTTCCATATTTAGTTCGTGTTAATGTAGGTAGCATTCGACTTTTCATTCAAGGAACATTAGAACATGTTCAAACATTCAACTTTTACTGTTAAAAAAAAAAATTATGTTTTCTTATAGAAATTGTTATTTCGGCCCAAATACACAACGGAAACGAATTTAGAAATGAATATGGGAGCTTTTTATTTCAAACAATTCTGAAAAAACCATCGTACTTTTTGATTACATACTAATTCAAGTACGTACTTAACATGAAAAGTGTTTTTGTGTTTAATGGCTGCATAAAAGAGACTTTTGATCCGCTTCGTTTTTGAAAAGCGAGACTTTAGAACTGATATTCAACTGGACGCAAAATTTTTATGAGAAATTTTTAGTAAACCCTTAAAGTGATAAAAACAATATTCCCTCCTGTCAACTTACACGGTGGGGCAAGGGAAAACGTCGAACTTTTAAGAAATTCATCTTCAAAATGATACAATATTTTGGAAAGACCAGAAGGGGTATTCCGAATGTTGAAACTGAAGCGAATATTGACAATTCTTAAATGTCTTTGAAAATGAAGGTCATTCCCTTTGAACAGCATTCGTTAAAAGTGGAGTAACAAACATAAATTTAAACTGCAGGAATACTGCAGATATTAAAAATCCTTTTCATCGTTTTTTTTTCAAATTTCTATAGCTTATTTTTTTCAACTCCAAAAAATATCCCATCTAAAGCTTATCAGGAGCTGGAAGTGCTCATTATACAGAATATTAGGAATATACTAAAAAACTGTCTCGATTCACGCTATTCATCGGTTTAAAAAATTCTATCTCCATAAAGTACAATTTGCAATAAATTCCAATATGCGAATCTTTTTCTTTCAATTAATAATTTATGTAAACTCGAGCCGGTTAAATTTGCCTACCTTCTTCAAGCAGTGGGGGACAAAATTGGAAAAGATGGGGGAGCTCCCATGTAAATTTAAGATAAACAGCTTTTCAAAGAAGGGACCATATTTAAAAAGGATTTTTTTGGGTACAGAGTACAAATTTCAGTTCTTGAAAAACGAGTTTAGAGATCAAGTTTCAGTAAATAATATATTAGACTGAGTCGATTTGGGGTCATTTTTAAATTTCTCAAACCCTGGGGTCTTAAAAGCTTCGTTTTGGTCCAAAACTCATCCATGATTTTTTGCAGAATTTTCAAGTAACGTTTACATGAGTAAATTTGAACTTTTAGGTTGTATGGGAAAATTGAATATTTTGTACTGAAAAATCAACATCATTTTTGTTTCTTCTGTGGAACCGAGCCTGCTATTGGTTTTTGTGCCAATTTATAAATTTCTTACAGGAAATTTTCAGCTGAACAACTTTGTCGAATATCATAACTTCGTATCTTTTTAGACAAAAAAGTTATAAGCTGTTCAACAGGTGTATGTGTTTTGGCATTGATGAACAAGAAATTTAATTGACACCACTGCTGGGTGTCTAGCGCAGTATTGCAAGACCACTTTTCATGCCATACTTCGTGGGGCACAAGCAGTGGTGTCAATTGAATTCATGGTTTATCAATCCAAAAAGACATACACCTGTTGAACAACTAATAACTTTTTTGTCTAAAAAGATACGAAGTTATGGTATTCGACAAAGTTGTTCAGCGGAAAATTTTCTGGAAGAAATTTATAAATTGGCACAAAAACCATTAGCATGATCGATTCAACAGAAGAAATAAAAATTATGTTGATTTTTCAGTCTAAAATATTCAATTTTCCCATACAAACCTAAAAGCTCAAATTTACTCATGTAAACGTTACTTGAAAATTCTGCAAAAAATCATGGATGAGTTTTGGACTAAAACGAAGCTTTTAAGACCCCAGGGTTTGAGAAATTCAAAAATGACCCCAAATCGACTCAGTCTAATAATATATACCATCTTTGAATTGCAATTCAGAACTGCAGCTGCAGCTCTCATTTCAAAGTTGTTGGTTCTGAAGTAAGATGAGGTTTGATTTAAAAAAATGCTCTCTAAAATGTAAATTTGAATAAATTTTTACAAATTACATTTATTTTCGGAAGGTGTAGCAAAGCACAACGGGTCAGCTAGTAGAACATAAAACTAAGTTCAAGTAACATTATTTGAGAAATATGTTAAACATTTACCAATGAGCTTTTTTAAAGTCACAATTAAAACGGGAAGTCTTATGAAGGGGAGAATGGGGATCAGAATGGGGGTAGGCTTTATAGCGGCACGTTAACCAAACAAACGGGAAAATTGTGGCTTAAAAAAGAATGGGGATACTTGATTCCTTCGCTTTATCTCGAAACAGGAAGGACCAACAAATACAAAATTTTATAGAAAAATGTGCCAAATAGAACAAAACAGCAATGATGTTTTCTCAACAGATTAAAAAAAAATAATTTTTGAGTTTTTGAAGTTTGTTTGAAAAATTGAATAGAAAGTTATTACATGATCTTTATTTATCACTTTAGAATGTTTCTCACAGAAACACAAATAAAATAATAAAAATATTTATTGTCAATCGATAGAGTATAATATGAACTTAATAATGCCATATTTTCAAAGCAATAGTATACTCTCAATTTTTATAAGAAGAAGTATTCCAAAATGTAGGTTATGAGTATAATTAAGGCTGGAAAAAATATCAATTTCTTCTTTTGTCACCCCCCCCCCCCCCCCTCCCTAAAAATTTCCAAAAACCCGAAGGGGGAGATAAATAAAGTTTGCAGTAATTTAAGTAAATTTTTATAAAAAAAATTCCATTATCTGAAAGATTACAAGACCAAAAACCAAATAAAAGAAGATGGAAGTTATTTCACCTTTTGTTTTCTTAATTTGATTGAATTATTTGATAAAATATTACTTGATTTATAAGTTTTGTGCAATAATATAGTATGCAATTGTGTTGCATACAAGCTTCCGTGCAATTTATTCCAATTTATTTGTTTTTCGCATTATTTTTTATTGTCCCCACCCCCCTCCCCCCCTTAGCGGTGTTCCAACTCCGAGTGACAAAAGAAGGATTTGAAATTTGTTCCGGCCTAATTCCTTGAACCCAAAAACCAAAAAAAAATCTTTTTGTTTTGGGATGTTTTCCGCGGTTTCAGTCTGTTAAGTGATTAAAAAACAATTTTTATCACAACATTCAACGTTTCGGGTCATATTTAGCCTTTATCAAGAAATCTAGCAAGTGTATAGAATGTGTGTGAAGAAAAAAAAATATGTTTTAAGATGATTCCAAAGTATAAAATAGTGTCGGTCTAATAATAATATTGTTTGTGTCCTTACAATGATGTTTCGTTTTTTTCGTCCAGTTGTTTAGCTAATCTATGAAATTGTCAATTAGTAAAAATTTGTATGATCTGCTAAATGTGTACGAACCTCTATCTATGGTGTGTAAACAAGTAAAATAGTTGTCCAAGTGTGAATTTAAATGTTTCTTTTTTGTATCTAAATAACCGTCTGATCACTATCACTCTTTGTTGAATTTTGTAAAAGAGATTTGTGTTGTTTTGTGTTAAAAATCCCAACATAGATGATGCTCAGCCCTTCAGTATCACTTCGTTTATTGACAGTGTTGCCATTGTTGACGATGTGACACATTTCTAATGTTCCAAGTGCAGCGGCATATTTTTGTCGATCAATCACTTTCACTTCCTGCATGTTGAAAGAATGGTCCTGGTTTGTGCAGTGATGAACGATGTTAGATGTTTTCGACACCGTTTCATGAATTATTAGGTTCAAATTGCTGGAAATCGGCAATCCAGATTGCTGGAAACCAGCTTTTCTTTCAAAACAACCTGCTTTATGAGGTATAAAATTTATAATTCAATTCAAGTTTAAATATTGAATACAATAAGGAATAAAAAAAACAATTATTTTCTTCCATTATCAATAAGAGATGTAATTATTTTCAGAAAAATATTTTTTTTCTATATTCCAACACCGGCTCTGGGATGGCATTCTTGCGCCAAAGTTTTGATCATGCGCCACCTGAAAAAAAAGTTTTGATTAGTATCTTTCAAGGAATATCTACTTGTCCTATAACAACGCACCCTTGACTTGATGCTTGGTTGCTAGAATTATCTAACCAAAATTCGTAAAATAGAGTCTCACCTTGCTTCAGTGAAAACTAACAGACTCCAATTTGACAACTCGATTGCTGATTTTCCAGCAAAGTAAACCAATTGCTGGAAGGTTCAGTAATTTGAAAACCGATTGAAGATTTTTCAGTAAAAATGACAAGAACACCATCGAATGCTGGAAAATCCAGCAATTAGAAAACCGATTGCTGGTTTCCAGCAAAATTTTGAATTACTTATCCAGCAATTTTTTTTGCTGGAAATTGAGGAAAAAATTTACTGTGAATATACAGTTTGGAAATAAGAGAAAATTCACCCGTTTTACTGGGCCTCGACAGAAACTTTCACATTTCGAACGTGTCGTTAGGCTGTGTCTGAGGCACTTCCGAGTTCCGTAGCTTCACAGTTATGCTTAACCCACTTCGTACATATTCGACATGAAAATGATGGAAATGAATTTTTTTGTAACCATTGTCCGTTGATCGCTTCACAAAATCTTGATATTCTTCATAATATTCTTCTGAGGTGTTGGTTGTACAATGTTCATGGCTTACAAAAATGTCCAAATTTAGATTTTTATTCTCGTAGCCAATTTTAAGCATCTTGAACCTTCAAGATCCGTGGAAAAACTAATGATGATTTTCAGTTGATATAAGATAGACAGTATAGAAACACCTGACTAGTTAGGTTAGATACTACACTAACCTCTGAGAAATTGTTCATCTTCATCATGCAACATTCTTTTTGAGATCTCCGTATTCGATATTATTTACTCTTGTAGGGCTGAAACCGGAAAACCTGGAATTCATCCTTTTCCACTAACATTTTGATCAATTACTTCCAAATTTCACGCCATTGCCACGAAAAGCGTGCAGCCAAAAAGATGCATCTTTTCTCTTCTCCTTCTTAAAAATATCCATTATGCCTTCATGACAAATTTTCAGTTTTGACTTGAGATCAACTTCAGCAAAAATTTAACAGAATACGAAGTTGAAATTGAACCTAAAGAAAATCATCGGCTGAAAGTGCTGAATACCTTCTTCTGCATGGGCTATGGATCCGTTGAGAAATCGAAATTCCATCAACGGGAATAGCTTTATTATTTATGATTTTTTAATAAGTTTGAATTGTTTAATTAGTGTATTTAATCAAATAAACAATTTAATTTTTTTCAGCTTTTATAATTTCTTATTATATTCATGATGCGTCAAATATGTATGAAATCTTCTACAGTAGGTGAATTCTGCTTAAAAAATGTGAAAAGACATTGAGGATATGGGGGTGGTGATAGCGATGAGTAGAGGGTTAATAGAAATATAACAAAAATATTCTGAAATTTACCTTGATCTACTTCATTTTCCGGTACTCTTTTGATGGTAAACTTTGGAGAAATAGCTGAAGCTTCCGCAATCTAATAAGTAGAGAAATTTTGGGATTGAATGTACGACTTTTTAGAATACCGCAATTTGAAATGATTACTTTATTGTAATTCACTTGAAAGCAAAGTCTCAAACAAAATTTGATCAGGATTTCTATTTCAATAATAAGAGCTACCACCCATAACGGAAGAACCGTATTAATTGCTACAAATATTTTCGGGTGCCGAGGAAATGCAACTAAAACAACAACAACAACAGAAACAAACGAGGGTGTTAGGTATCGGCTGATGGAATCGTTTGCATACTGATCACGTCTAATTTTTGATCGCCGTCGCAGTGCGTGTGTCGTGTAGCTCTAGTCTACAGTGGATTCCCGGTCCGGTAAAGTACAGAGTTTGGAATGTATCTTCCTGGGGCTTTGTTTTGTTTCAAGTTGCTTAGAACTTCCCTTTTTTCAAGGCAGATGACAAAAATCTATTCCTCAACAATTGCATGAGGCAAATGAGCCACAGACTTACATTTTATGGGGATGTTTTTGCTTGGAAGCAGCGCGTGGATAAATATATCTTCGGTAATCAAGGCAATTAGTGCAAGCAAAGGATCTTCTCGCTTTCGCTCTCCTCGAGATCATCTCTGTGTGCGATAACATCCCGGTCGGTTTTAGAACAACGCTCTTGGAGTGTCTAGTATATAAAAGTGATATCCACCTGCAGTAGCTTTCAGTTCCGTACAAGTAATACTCGCTACTTTCCTTTGGAGAGCAACCAATTTGCGCTTTTACGTGATAGAACGGCACTTCAGTGCTTTCTGGACTACTAAACGATTACACAGACTCTCGATTAAATTCGCCAACCAAAGCTGAGCGGCTCGAGTTGGAAACGCGCGCGATATCAAGATTAGCACAATTTTTAGCCGCCTCTCGCTAGTTGTCTGAGCCGTCGACAAGCATCTAGAGTAGCTGCCAGAACAAACCTGAGGCATTCTACCGGTGCGCTACAGGTTGAGCCACTGAGTCGTTGTTATTCTCGCGTAGACTACTGTAGTCGCGCGGTTCGGCAGCTTTAAGCAAAAGTCCCCGGAGACTTATCGCTATCATCATTCGCAAGGTATCCGGTGCTTGAGCAGCATCGCGAATCAATAGTCCGCGCATAATCGAGTCGTTTACGGGAGCGCTGATATTACACTCAGCCGGATTCTGCGGTCCAGTTCAGAACGATTCTTCACCTCCCCACGGGCAGATCGCGACCTGTTGTTAATCAATCGTGCTTACAGAGTTCAATCGAAAATTGAAGTAAAAAGCGCGAATCGAATTCAAACAGACATTCCTTGGTGCAGCAAGTGTGGTACAAAAATTGATATTTTCCGAAAACAGCTCAGTTTGTTTGATCAGGGTGCATATACGCAACAAATCGCTATCACTGGTAAAGTCCCGCGCAAATTTATCACAGAACTTTTACAAACAGCTGACGCGATTGACGAGCTGTCTGCTGCTAATCAACGTTACGATCGTTCACGTGCAAAGCAAACACGCCTCGGTTTCCTATTAGGTGTCTCGAAGTGAAGCTCAACTGCAGTGAGGAAAAATAAAGGACAAGGAAAAACGCAGAACAACATTGAAAGAAAGAAAATCACGACCGGTGTCGATCGCTGTTCGGGGTACCTGAGTGACATTGAAGGCGGAAGCGCGCGGGAACAGTAATAATAAAACACAAATTAAAAAAGTGCGTCGCTGATTCGGTTCTAATGCTGCAGCACTTGCAACCAGAAACCTTCTAAAACGTGGGGCGGCCCATTACCTGGGGTGTTGTAAGTAGGGTGGCATCAAATCGGTGTTTAGTGCAACACGTTACGACCTTTCCTACGTCCTAACGTAGAGTTGAAGTGTTGAAGAAGTTGTTGTGCGTTTGACGAAGAGCTGTGATTAATAGCAGATAGCAAAAAAAAAATGACGGAAACCAAACTACCGATCTCGATCCGGCCAAACCGAAGGGTGGTCAACCAGTATCTGGCGGCGATATGTGGTAATTACTTGGTTAAACTAAATAATGATACGTTTTCGCATCCGAACCTTTAAATGGTTGATTCCGCATATTCGATTTCCAAGAAATTGGAGTCGATAGATGTTGCTTATTCAAATGACTAACAATCTCGTATTGATACCTTTTAAATAGTTATGAGCATTTGAACGATTGGAATCAAAAAATTTGCATCTCGAAACTCTATGACATAACCTATGAAACATAATTAATGATCCTGTGTTATTTCCAAATATAAACCACACAAATAGCAATAGCTGTCTAGCCTCTCAACACATATGGTTATTATAAATAAAAGATGTAAAAAAAACGTAATAACACAAAATTTCATTTATTTAAGTTTTTCATTCGGAACTAATTTTGGAAGGACATAAAATAGCAATTCCAGATTTTAAGGAGACTAAATACTATGAAAATCATAGCGCCGGTGTGGTCTAGCGGCTGGCCAAGTCTGGTTTTGGTATTACACGCTTACTGGGTTCGATTCCCGGTATCGAGAATTTATAAATTGGCACAAAATCCAATAACAGGCTCGGTTCCACAGAAGAAACACAAATGTTAAATGATATTGATTTTCAGTACGAAATATTTCATTTTCCCATACAAACATAAAAGCTCAAATTTACTCAAGTAAACGTTACTTTAAAGTTCTGCAAAAAGTCATGGATGAGTTTTAAACCAAAAAGAAGCTTTTTAGACCCCAGGGATTGATAAAATAAAAAAAAATTACCCCAAATCAGTCTATTTACCATGCCATATTTGTAATACACATAATTTTTTTTAGACCCATTTGAAATATAACAGTGCCTAAAATTTATGAATTATTCAAGTAATATCACATTTTTCATTATATAAGGGCAGCAAACTCTGGACTCCAAACCAAATGGATGAATAGGCAAGAATAACAGACTGAAAAAACTGAAAACACTCCATACATAATTTAAAACGTTACTCTATTATGATAATTGATTTTTCGAGTATGGCCAAAGGAACGGAGAGGGGGGGGGCTGGTTTGGAATTAAACCCCCCCCCCTCCGCTTTCATTTCTTCTCAAATTTCTAGCTTGTTCATAGAAATTCAGGCCTGAATATTAAATTTAATAATATAATAATCAGGTACGTCTCGGTGGTCGAGTGGTTAGCGTGGTAAGACATTAATCGCTAGCCCACTGATGACATGGGTTCGATTCCCATCTCGGTACTGGGTGTTAAATGTTAATTAAGTTGTCCACGTCATTTATTCAGTCTGTAAAGCCTAAATCGGCTAAGACGGTGTATGTCTTTTTTTTTAAATTTGTATTTAATAATATAATAATATTTGTATAATATAATAATATTTGTATAATATAATAATATTTGTATAATATAATAATATTTGTATTTGTATCCAGTTCAGGATTCTTGATTTTCAGTTCGAATAATCGTAAGAAATTAGAAAAGATAAGCTGCTTTGTAACCAAAAGTTCCATAAAACAGGCTCTTAGAAGCTCACTCAGCTTTGTTTAACGAATGAATAGCATTCTACTCAGCCTTAAATTTAAGTTCTTATCGACACTTTCAAAGTCCATAGTTGAAGCTGAGTAGAAGGCTATTCAGCCTCCACACGAGACCTCGAAAAATAAAAATTAATGAAAAAAGAATCATACTTTTCCTTGCTTTGGATTGTTAGACCTATTTATTCTAATTTAATATTGCTTCAACTGAGAATGAGTTTTATACTTACTTGAAAAATTTGCATGCTTGAAGATTTGAACCTGAACCAACGAGGTGAAAACTGAGCACGCTACCTCTGTACCATGGCTAATTCTTAGATTGCTGTTATTTTAAACATCAATATAAATGAAACTTAGAATTATCGCTTTTTCAAAGCAGGCGATATTAAAAAATGTAAACATTCGTATCTATTCACCAAAGGATGTAAATTTTTTTTCCAAAACAAACTAGGAGGAATCAAAATTATTCGTGAGTAGTTTAATTTTTTAATTTTTTTTCTAACTATCTACATCCAATTTTAGTTAAAAAATGGAGAGCGCTTTCATGTGATTGCTCATCAAGGTTTTTCCCAATCATGACAATCAAGATTTGCGGAACTGTTTCAAATATAGAAAAGGAATAGAGAAAGTTAAAGTCAAGTTCATCCTTTTGAAGAACATATTGCTAACAGCTGCGAAAAGCTTCCGTCGATACTAGCCGGTAATAAATTTTCTCTAGGTGCTGGAGGTTTTCCAGCTTCAGCTGTAATGATAACTTCGCAATAAAAAAAATAAAGGAAATCGGATTGTAAACGAGGAGATCTTTTTTTTTTTTCAATTTGTTGGATATGGATATTGTGAAAATAAAATAAAAGTGAAATATATGTTAGATTTAAGCCATCTATCCATTTTGATTACAACAGTGGATTTATTTGAATGTTTAATTCGTTGTTCGCATTTTCGTAGCTTTGATATTTTGTTATCCACTCTTGGGCAAAATCTTAACACTAACGTTTGCATTGAGGTTCTATAGAAGTTCCTCATGGAACCAAAAAGTTCGTATCAAGTTCTGCATGAAACCAAAAAGTTCGTAAGAAGTTCTGTATGGAACCAAAAAATTCGTTAAAAGTTCGTAACGAAGCACGATAAGCCAAATTGAATCCTGGATTTTTTTTAAGGTACTTGCAACGCACAGAAACGTTCTATGCTACTTGTTTAGACTTTTTATGTTCGTTCAGAATCCCAAAACATGCACTTCCCAAGTAACATACAAAAATAGAAAAGGTTTTATAATTTTTATAAGGTGTTTTATAAGTGATGTATAATACCGTAAATGTATTTATTGGAAACCTATTCACAACTTCTCTCCAGGACAGCTACAAGCGTCCTATGAAGCCAAGTTTTGAAACAGCAATAAACTTCTATGATTGCTTTTTTATTTGGCACTTGGTGCAGGCTATAAAACATTTTTATATCTGAAATCATAAAACATTTCAAAAAGTCTTGAAATACCTAGTTACAAACTTGTTTTAATTTATAAAAGCCTTTTTAAATTATTTCGTAGTATTCGTGTCCTTATACGGTCTTCACAAGTAGCTTTGGTTTTATAAATGTTACTTAATAACTAATGGAGGCCTCTTTAAACCGGTTATATGAAACAAATCCCGCTATAGGCCAAATAAAGCTTATAATAGGCATTTGGCCAACTAAAGGGATTATAAAAGAAAATTATGCAGAAACAACCAAAATGTAAACAATAAAATGTATTTCGGTGGCAAAAGGAGAAATACATGTTTTTTGCATATGAAAGGAGCAACAATGGATGAAATTGACTTCGTTAAGCGTCAGAAAAAATAATTGGCTTGCTGCACAGTTTTAATTATTTGCTGGAAGTGTACATCTTAGTGGAATTTCCTGATTGTCAGCTTAGTAATGAACATTTCAACATTTGTCTTGGTCCGTAATATTTGAAGTTTACCGATAATAAAACAGTGAATCCATGAATATATTTAATTGTCTCTCAAGAATATTAGAACAGTGTGATAAAGTGATAAGGGAATAAAAAAATCTTTGAATAATTCGACAAATTGTGTTCAATTATTTTTATCATCTGCCGCCAACATCCTTTGAATTATAAAGGTTTCATAAGGTGCTTGTACTGTTCTTATCAATATATTTTCAAAGGGACCTCTAGAGTTTTCGTATTTATAAGATTCCTTTAAATGACTTTAAAAAACTCATCATGCCTGAAGCGGTTTTGTAGAGAAAATTATAGATTGCTACATAACTTTGTTGGTTTAAAGATTTCCGTTCAAGCTACCTTTTACAACTCAATACACTTTTATAAGACAAAAAGTTTTGTAAAAGTGAATAAGTTTGATTGGCAATTTATAGATAACAAAATCGTTTGTTAAGTGTCCAATAACAACTATTAAAAAAAAATTATAATATCGCCATTTTCATGGCCAATAATGATGAATTTACTAACGACTGTTTATTATTATAAAAAGTATTCCTCATCTTATTCATGCTTTATGAGAGTTCCATCATCCTTATGGAAGACAGAGTATGAAAAAAAATGCTCGAACGAGCACAAATAGTTCAAGTTAAAAAAAACATAATTTTTATATCTATTTTATTGCATTTTAATTGCTTTAAGAAGCAATTTACAGCAGGCCCATTATTTTTTTTAGAACTTTCTCATAAATATTTGTGGTAAACTTGAAAGCGCATGTTGATTAATGGTTGAAATCGAATATTCTGATTGATAAAATCATGTTGAATTCCGTAACAGAATGATGACAAACAAATTTGTGCTTTGTGCTTTCGATTTTATATTTTATTTGAATGAGATTCATTTGTTTTAAAAATTATTATTAAGAACCAAATGCCGGAGCAAAATTTTTTGTAGACGAAAATAATATAATAAATAGGATTTATTAGCAAAATTCATACAGAACGTTTTAAGTTGATTTGGCTTGTCAAGATTTTATAATTTGCTCTACAGAACCTACTGCAGTAGGGCCTTTTTGTGCTACTAACCGTTGTATTGGAGTTTTATAGATTCTTACATATCTGAATGCGGTTTTATAGTTTTAATCTATAGTTGACATGCAGTTCATTATAAAACCTAAATTGTTACTTGGGTTATTTTCATTTCTCTCGAGTACCTTTTATCCAGCCAAATGTGAACTTTTGATGCACAGAATTAAGTATCTTTGCGACTTTTGGTTACTTGGGAATCCTGGTTCAAATTTGGTTTTGCATTTCATATCAAATTAGAGTCATATTTTTCGAAAATCATTTCAGCATTTTCAATGTTTTCAAAATAATTTTCCGAATATGTAAAAAAGAAAAAATTTGATTTATATCCAAACTTCTTGAACTAAATTCTTACACAATATTCAAACATTTAATAAAGCTTTGCGATGTAAAATTGAAAACTTAGATTAAAATACATCATTTGAAATTCAAATCGAAAATTCTGATCTTTAATTCCAGATTTGGAAATTGTTTTTTTGTGGTACATTTCAGAAAGTGTATAGAAATTTGAAAACAGATTCAAAGTTCAATTTTTGAATTCAGGTTCAGAATTTAGATTCAGAATACAGATTCAAAATTTAGAAAAAGATTCAACTAGTAAATGAATTTACCATCAACTTAAAATTGTTGAGTAATTCTACCGTAAGGGTCTCCCGGTAACGTTGCAGCACCGAATATACAGTCGATTTTGGATAGGGGCCGTCCATTAATGATGTCACGCAAAATTTGGAAAAAATAGACCCCCTCTCCCCCCCTTGTCACATATTGTCACAATTTACGTCACCCCCCTTTATGTATTACGTCACGTTTTCAAACCCCCCCCCCCCTTCCGGGATAAAATTTTGAGCTCTTTAGAAATTTGATTGAAAATGTATATTTATTTCAAATTTATCAGTTTTAATCAAAGAATTGAAAAAAAGGTTACCAATTTTTAACAAGCCTTCAATCATTGCTTCAGGTATCAGGTATCAGAATGGGCACATTTAAATCATTAGTCCAAAAATTATGTTGATGAGCTTCCATATCAATGACCGGGAAAGTCTCAATGAGTGGTTAGCGTGGTAAGACGGAACCGCTGATCCACTGACGGCATGGGTTCGATTCCCATCTGTTAACCGGGATCTGGGTGTTAAATGTTAACCTTAAGTTGTCCACGTCATTTATTCAGTCTGTAAAGCCTAAATCGGCTAAGACGGTGTATGTCTTAAAAAAAAAAGTCGAGGCAGTAGCTGCAGCATCAGCGACAATGTCTGAGAAACCATTCAAATCTAATTACTCTTCTTAATCAATTCGCAATCCAAATCTTCTCCAGAGGTTAGAATAGCCTAGCAATCCTGTACACGTTTTGCCACAATTTTAGTGGGGCGGACTTTCCTAAGTGTTGCAGTGGAAGTGTTCTTGTGAATTTTCTCATGCTCATAAAGTTTACGTAGTATAATTTTTTTGAATTCAGGATAATAATATTTGTTATTGTTTTGCCATTTTGTGTAACAATATGTGATGTCACGTTCAAGCTGACTCCCCCACCCCCAATGTCACAAATTGTCACAAAAATCGAAACCCCCTCTCCCCCTCTAACGCGTGACATCATTTATGGACGGCCCCATATTTCAGGAATTTCGCGATCTTTACCCCTGACCACGTCGATTTCTCTACGTGAGAGTGCAGAATTTTCTCTCGCCTATGGCGTTCCATCGGCGATAACTTTTGACTGACTGCTTCGATCTTGATGAAATTTTCACCACTAAGTAAATAAACCATCCCGATCAAAACACTGTCAATAGATCGCGATGTTACAACTAGGGGCGCTGCAGTAAATGAAAAGATTCGACCAGATTCTATGTGAAACATTCTTTACTTGTAGGAAAATATCGTGAATTTTTAATAGTTTCTGGTAGTTTTCGCACTGGAAGACAATCCTTCCTTTATTTTAGCCTGCCTTCAAAAACTAATGTGCATAATTCGACATTAAGTGAGTTGAATCTTTTTTAAGATTCTTTAAGAAATATAGTAAGGCATCCATGGTATTTCACATAAGGGATTGTTATGCGGTGTATTTCATATGAGATTTGAATATGAATTTGTATTGTTTTATATTGAAGTCCAATGTTCAAAATGACGAACTGCAGGTTGGATGAAAAATGACGAAAATTCATATGAGACTGATATGAGAGTAGAAGTAGTACACTCTTAAACAATTTCAAGATTCAACCATCGATGAAAGCGAATTCCATATTTTGTTACTTGTGCTTCAGGTTCCATTATTAAAATTTAGCTCACCTTTTAGGTTTCGGAACAAATTTTTTTTACTCGTGCTTTGTTGGGTGAAAAATCATCGATAAAAATCAGTCACCGATGTTCTCTCTCTAATCATCAATAACGGGGCCGGCCACGTCCTAGTAGTAAATAGATAGAGAGCAAAATAAGAGAAAGGGATGGTAGAAAATAAATGTATTCATTAGGACCGAGCCCAGTAAACATAAAATCGCATTAGAAATGATCGCTCAAATCGTTATCAATGTTAATGCGAATCGCAATTCATAGCTAAGAGTAAACGATCGTAAAAACGGTTTCTTAAAGTCGGTATTAATCGGATATGATAAAAAATCCACTTTGTTTGCCAATTTGTCCTCCCGCGCGGGGTTCAAGTGTGAAAACAACCGTGTTGTTTTCTGTAATAAGCAGTGCAACCAGATTGCTAAAAATCAGATGGATCACTTGGAAAAATTGTCCAATGAGAGAAACAGCAAATATTGTCGCTGGCAACCGTTCGTATGCAATGAGAGCAAAACTTGCGCTGTCTTGCATACTTTCAGGATGTATTAATAAGGTATTGAATATCGTTCAATTTGTATAATTCTTATCGCTCAAACCAGAAGTTAAACTTATGTATGTATATTGCGTCCACTTTGGTAGGAAAATGCTTTTTTTTTCAAGTTTTATGCGATAATTCTACAGTGTATATGAAACGTATAACAAAGTTTGTTGTGAAATATTCCTACAAAAATATTTGCTAGAGGTTACTTCTGCATCGTAGCAAAACTAATTTTTGTGGATGGAGAAAAGGATATGACCAGGAGACACTTTTGACTAGTGTTATGTGATCTGGGTCTAACAAGTTCGTTTGACTACATTAAAAAAAAACTTCAACATTATTGTAAAGCGATTCTTGTTTTGCTTCATCTTATTTCTATTTAATTTACTCAGCTCTTTTATTGCAACCTGTTGCACGCTATTTTTAAATTTCAAGATCCTTCAAAGAGTTGATTGTTTGGATGATGAATAACTACCAGTTAGACTAAGCTTTCCAGATTCACTATAAGGCAGTTCCATACAAAAAGTATTATTTGGTGTTTTGAACTCTTTGGTAAGTTTTGAAAATTTTGTATGAAAATTACTATTTTAACTAATTTTAGATGAATTCATACACAAATTGTTTAAAACAGAATTACAAAGCAGGATGATTGGTGTCATTTTCAACTCCTTTTTTTTATTTTTTTGAAAGCCGTTTATTGGACTAATTGATAATTTGATGATAAATATTATCAAAAGTCATGAAACTCAAGCGAAAAATATATGAAATGATTGATCAATTATGAGAAAAAAATTTTATCACAAACCAGCATCAACTTTTTTGAATTTATACACATTAATGAGAAAACATTACCCATTTGCGGGATGTTTTAAGCTTTATTTTATTTATAACTCTAAAAACGGTGTTTTGGGGTGCCGGAAACTCTTTCATTATATTATTGGGACCTAAAACCACTGACCATACTGACTGGACACTCGATTTCGTTTTCTGGATAATTTTTCCAGAAAAAAAAACAAAAAAAAATCATTTTTCCAACAGTCCGCAATGTCGATTCCAGAGTGCGCATCGATCGATTTGAAGAAATGCTATCCCAGTTAGGAAATGCCACCCAACTTTAAAAATAAAATACGCAATTTCTACGATAAAATCGGGCTAAACAAGACCATTTTTCCTACAGGGCATTTTTTTGTCAAGTTTTTCAGGTTCGCCACCTGCCGTCGGTATTGCGAACCTGCAAAAGCTGACAACAAAAAATTAGACAGAAAATGGTTGAATTTTTGTTCTAAGAGTCAAGTCAGTGTGGTCAGTGCTAAAACTACATATTGACAGTGAAAAGAGTATGGGGCAATGCGGGGCTTTTTATTTACATACAAGGCTTTAAAGTTTTTGACTTTTGAAAAAAAAAATTTACTCATTTTTATAATAGATCAATTGAGTGTGTAAATATTTTGAACGGTTCAAATGAAAGCTTTCAATATAAGCTTTCAGATGGAGTACTTTAAATTTTCCGCCTCAAACCCCATAGTGAACTGTCCGGTTTCACCCGGACTTGTCCGGATATTTTCATCAAAATTTGGAAAATGCCCGGATTTCGTTTACAAATGCCCGAATTTTGCCCAGATTTATCTACTTTTTACAAAATCAAAAGACGCAAAAAGATTTATGATAGTTTGTTAGTTTTGCGTTAAAAAACGATTTTTTCTTGTCAAATTATATGAAAACAATCATGATCGGTGTTTTTAAGCCTAAAATACGTGTTGAAAGCTGCTTATGTGTTTTGATAAAAAAAAAAAGTTTAGAATATTTGCCTTATTGTCTTTTATTCAATATTTTATGAGTATTGACCAAATACAAATTAAGTAAAACATTTTGGAATCAAATGTCCGGATTCTGCCAGGTTTTTGGATTGAATAGCTCTGATTTGTCCGGCCCGGATTCGTGCACGAAAAATTCTAGCAACCTTAGTAAGAGCTTTCCGAAAATATATTACAGCAAGGGCTTTGACATTCTAAATAATTAACTATTTAATTTAATAAATAATTTCGATAGTTACATTTTTATATTTTAATTAATTATTAAATGACAAGTAACCCCGAACATTTAATTTCATTCACGTTCTTAAAGAAATTCATTTGAAATTTCTAAGATACAAATTAATTTATCATTTGAAAATTTAAAAAATAGACCTGATTTTTTCTAAACATTCATAAAAAGCGTACACACGCTTTAAAATACAAAGCCTGAAGAGAACAGAGGCAAAATTAAGATTGAAGACAAAAATGGCAAAACAAAACCAACTCCAAATGTGGATTTAAAAAAACAAAAACTATTAATTCGACTCTTCAAAAAATGATTGAAAAATGATATCTGAAGCTCAGTTTTATGTCATTTCATGTCAAATGTGCACAGCGAAACAAAAAATCTTATCCAAGATTTGACAAACTTGGCCCACAGACTTGCTATGGTCTATAATTAAAATCGTGAAATTTTGAGAATGACCTGCCTACCCCTTGTTCCTAAACCCTTCCTCATTTATTCACGATTTTCGAAAAATTATCATTTTATATGTGCCAAACTCCGATCTTAAAAGTCTTAGAAATATTCGTTGTGTAGATTTTATCATAATCATTTGATTGATTTTATGAATGTTTTGAAAAATTACGTTTAAAACTTCAAATTATAGATCTAAAATCAATACGTTAGTTTTCTCAAAGAAAGCCAATTTCTATTTTCAATTTGATAATTTCATCGTGTTTTTCAGACAACTTGACGTAAAAACCAATCAAAATCCCAATACGTTACTCCACGAGATATTAAATTATTGGATATTAGTCCATCAGGAAAGGTTAGATTGACAAAGAAGAGAAAATTTAAAAAAAACTTTTTATTTGGAAAAGGTTGAAAAAATTACTGACTACATGTAAAGGATTTGAATTCGCAATCTCCGGCTTTCTAGGCCAACGCATTATCTAACAGGAATCTGTAGCATAGTCAGTAATGCGTAAGCCTAGAATCGGCCGGAGATTGCGAATTCAAATCCTGAACATATAGGGGAGATGAGGGCATAACGAGCACCCGAGGCATAATGAGAACTACGCTTTTCTACGAAAGTGCGTATTTTTTTAAATAAATTTTCATGAGGATTTGTTTCGTACTTCCTATAGTATTAATTTTTCACAAAAAAGGAATCTCCTTATCATCTTTACAGAGATATTTAAAAAAAACTAGCTTGGTTCTCAAGTTACGAAAATATTATAATTTTTGAGCACCACGAAATAAGCTCTTATGATCTTAAAATAACCTTGATCTATAATGTACGCACTGCAACATGATGTACACATTGTTTCTCAATTTTTACCATCAACAAATTTTTGATTTTTCACTTTTATCAATTTTAAAACCCGTTTTTACTTAAATTTGTTGACTAGAGGCATATAGAGCACCATATTATCGAGGCATAATGAGCATTTTCTGCCGTAGAATCTAGCAGCGAATTAAAATTGATTTATAGCGCCACACCTTGGCTAGTTTTCATCCGACAATTTAGCCTATTGGTAAGGTGTCGGAGAGGTAATCAAAAGACTAGAGTTAGATTTCTGTTCGAGGTGATTTTTTTCCATTCACAATTCATGATCGATTTTTTTTTATTGTTACATTATACGGCTAGTAGCATCATCCTCCGAACAAAGCACTTAATGTATGAGCGTGCGTGAATTGTTTGTATTCTACAAACAGACCTAGATTATTTTGTTATTGCTTTGTTTGATGAATCTACGACTTACCTGACTTCATCGAATTGAATTCGCTGCTAGATTCCCCGGCAAAAACGCACATCTTGCTTTGATTAATGGTGCTCATACTGCCTCAGGGGGGGTTCTCATTATGCCTCCACAGTGGCTGGTTTTCAGCTTTTTGCAAAAAATTTTAAAATGCATTTTTTAACGTTTTCATCTAGTTTTTCACGTTCAGCTTTTCAAGTGTCTGAACACGAAACAATAATGTAACCTCCATATTATAGCTATTTTCTATGGTTAAATAACCGTTTTCCTTAAGGTGGCCATTATGCCCCCATCTCCCCTACCTAGTCAGTAATGTTTTAGACATTTTCCAAATAATTTTTTTTTATTTTCTTTTTTTCTGTCAATCTAACCTTTCTTGATCTACTAATTTTAAATAAAAAATACAGTTAAATCGTTAAATAAAAAAGAGATATCACGGATTGTTTTCAAAGGTTTTTTTTTTGTAAGTCCTACTAAATGAATCCTGTTCTGTATGTCAGGGTTGCCTTAAAAATACTACATGGACCAGAATCGATAACTTGGGATCTGGAATTGTTAATTGTCTTGCCCAGAAGACCCATACTAAATTTAAACTGTTTTGGTCAACTTTAAGGGATGTCTTACCAAAGTTCAAATTTGTATGACATTTTCGCATCTTTTAATTTCGCAAAAATCAATGAATCACCATTATGGTTCTCATTATTGTGTGTATACGTAAACAATTATACAAATGTGGTTGACTGAATCTTGACGTAATTTTGAACAAGTTGCTTTAAATCCGTAAGATGATTTGACCTTAGATATTAAGCTTGAATGAAAGGAATTTTCGGGGAAAATAAATGCTAGACTTATTGCTTTTGAATAGTCTCTTTTAAATATGCTCTAATCTTTGCTCTCCCACGGTGAATTTCATAGGCAGAGCATCAGTTGAGATTTATATCATTTTTTTTCCTTTTTTCGCTCGCCGTGATTGTGTTACATTTTAAAGCTAATTCATAAATAATCAATTTAAAAATGAAACTGCCGAATTACGGTATTTCCCAGTTTAGATACCTTCGAGGTCATTATGTGTAAAAGTTTCTTTTCAACGAACTTCTCTGTTTTCAATCTTTTGGGTTGTTTAACTACTCAAAAAAAAATTAACAGTTGTTAGATCATCTTTGTTTCTCCTTCAAATAATTACGATTAAATGATATCGTGAACGAACTCATACTTAACACAGCGAACAAATGAAAGTTCCATTGAAGCTTGAAAAATTGAGATAACCGGAAACAATCTCCTCCTCACTCGTCTGACATTCCGACCTTCTCCAGTAGTTGGGCACCGTTAATTATTGGGTACGAAAATTTAACTCTAGAAATGCACTTCATGGTTTGGGAGCAAGTCTGTACACTTTACATGTCTATCGAATCCGTCGGGTTATCAAGCCGGCTTCAAACACAATAGAAGTGAGAAATCGTTCCCATAATGAGGAACGAGAACTTTTTTTATACTCGAACTGTTAAGCTTCTGAGCTTCTTTAATCGATTACTGTAAGAAATCTTTAAGATTGTGTGGTAGTCAATTAGATTTCTCACTTGACACAATCAGCAGCAATCAACTTATCATAATTTCTCATTAAACTCAGAATATTGATCTAGATGTATGTACATAAATAAAAATAAATTAAAGAAGAAAGCACCGCTACGACCAAGTTGAACCTTATTATTACTTTTCCACAAAGTACTTACCTTTTTTCGGCTCGATCTCAGAACAGATTTAAAAACAAAACAAAAATCTTAAGTTCAATCATCCTCTTAGTTCGATTTGAAGCTGCAATTCGATTATGAGCGTTTCTGTGCAAAAAACTTCCAAATTCCACCCGATGATCTTATGTCTACAAAGCTCAGCTGGTTTGAGCCAAAAATCGATCGAGGAACAAATGACACACATTCTGTCAATAAACACAAACATGTTTTCGCCATTTCGGTAGTGAATTCGACGATCAAAAAGCTCCAAACCCAATGTCAATTAGAGCGATTGATTAGCACATCACCGTTCGATATATTCCGCTGGGATGGCGGATGGCGTCAACTCTGTTGATTTTGGGATACCTATCTACCGAGGCTTGAAGTGAGCTCGTGTGGATCAAGATTTCGAAATGTTCCACACTTCTGACAGGGGCCATCATCGGACTATTTGGCGTGGAGTCTATCCATTGAGAATTTTTGCAATCCATCGCAAATGGGAGTTTTTTTTTTCATTTCTTTTCCCTCTGTGAGTGGGGTGTTTTGTTTCTATGTACTTCGACTGTTAGATGTTAATTTGTGTTTATTTGTCTAGGTTTTTGGCAATCCGATAAATCAATCGCTGATCGATTCCTGGAGGTTACTGGCGAAAATATCAATGAAAGTTGAAGGTTTACGACGTGGTGCTAAACATTTATTCCGTCGTTGTAAATGGAAAGATTGGGCGTATGTAGGTGGTTTGTTTCTGATCTGATATTTTTTCTACTTACACGAAAAGTTTCAGTCGATAGCCTTAAAAATGATTTAAATCATAGAATTTTTTGTACATTAGAGTTAGATTCGAAGAGTTTCAAGCATCGTCACTAGTAAATAATCCTATTCAGTATAACCCAGAGTAAGTTATGAAGTCTGTTGGGTCACATTTGGCGTTTAGCTAGGTCTACATACACTAATCATTTTCTAAACTATATGTAGATATATCATTTAACTTATTAGTTGTTTTTAATTAGTGAGTAAATTTAGATATAATTTCATCACTTCCCAAAGCCTTTCTCGGGGCCTCAAACATCAATGATACGTTTACTGTCTCCTGCGGCAGGAAACCGCTAGGGTTCCAAAAAGACTTTTTGTCAATGGGCACTTGTGGAAAATAATACCTAGATCATTGATTTTGTGTGTATGACATTTGTAGTTACCTATTTACCCATAAAATTCTATTTCGAGTTTCTAGCATATATGGATTTTAGGCAGAAGTGGCTCCTGAGAGGTTCTCTGGAGCCTTTGAGCATACCAATTCATAGAAATAACCAATGCTTCAAATTTTTTTGTTTAACTTTCCATAGGTATATATACCTGACTAGAAAAAATGGGGATTGGACTGAGTGTTGGAGTTTTTGAAAATCACGTGAATCAACAGGCAGAGCTGTAGGAATGAATGTTCCATCCGGGAGGTGATTCTTTGGTCGCATTCTAACTGTAGTAAATTGAAGTAAAGTTATACCGTCAACTGGGGCAACATGCAGCTCTTTTTAACTTCAATGGCTTTCAAAATCGAACCCTTCATGTATAAAAACTTTTAAGGTTAGTGCGACATCAAATTGACGTAGTCAGAAAAAATATTGGTTTCTTCAGTTATTTTTAATTTTATAAAAACATGCGATTTTCACTATACTTAGAAAAACAAACATAGTTTTAAATGAAAAATCTAATGAATACGTATATAAATTTATAGTTTTTGATAAATTTTTGATGCCATAAATACCATTACGCACGAAAACACCAATTGCAGTGATTTTTGAAACTATTTTAACTAATTTTTACGTTTTTTCTGACATAAGTATGCTGCATAGATTTAGGTGTAAAAATACTGTAGCAAATTCTACTAACTGAAATTATGATTATAAATGATAGGATGAATCAAATTTGAATGTTGATAAGCGCGTTATGCAAAACGACCATACTCCAGCACATGGAAACGAGATTTACAAGGTGTCCCTTCGTGTGTTGATACCAGATGATTAAACCAGAAAATAGTTTGTTGATTATATACTTCAGCCATTTCGTCATACTGGGTAAAGTTTTTTACGGCATCGAAAAATGTAAACAATCTTTGCATATTTGAAATGTTGAGTGAATTGTCGGGATAAAGGATTTCAACGTAAATCTGATAAAAAAGTAGTCCCTCAAAGCCAAAGACGTTGACTTTGACACTTTTCAGACATTGCAAGTTGCCCACATGGAGATGTTTTCCAAAAGTAAAAACATCTCAAAACCTCAATATATCATTTGAAGATAGAAAAAAAATATTTGTGGAAATATGAAGTGTCTTTGAATAAAGGTAGAATCATTGAAAATCAACATTGAGTGCATAAAATATGAAAATTCTGAATGAAATTAGAGCATACAAATTACTGAAATTAATCGTTAAACGCCAATATCCACTTATTCAGCAAAAAACCATATTTATTTTTTCAGGTGCATATAATCAATAAACGTGTTCGATTTTGTATGAAAGAAGAAATTTTTGCATATGAAATCATCCAGGAAATTCAAATAAGCTTGAAATGAAGTTTGTCTTTGAAAAGATGTTGATTTTACTTATTTTTGAGCTTCATTTTTGTCAGCCTGAGAAGAAGCAAAATATTTCACGAAGAAAGTAAGAATCATTTCAATATAAAAAATCGGAATCCATTGAAAAGTATTGTAAAATTGCAGGCTTTGCTTGCTGGAGCTTTCAATAATTCAAAGACATATTTTTGCGAAGGTTTTATGAATCAACAAATTCATTGGCTATGCAAAGCAGTTAATTGCGACTTTTTTCATCCTACGATTAAACAGCTTTCAAATTATCAATCAAGAACATTAAAATTAAAAATTTTATTTGGAATATTTTGTATGACATTGAATGTTATTTCTAGGGTACAAGTTAGGATTGGTTTATGTTCACATGAAATGTATTGCAAGAACCAAAAAATATTTCAAAAAATCAAAACAAAAAGTTTCTAAACTTTCAAAACATCTCTGGTGATTTTTGAATGAAAATTTTCATTTCTCGTACAAATCAAAACACGGATTTGCTTAAAAATTTGCACCAAAAAAACATGAAAAAATAAAACTGTCGTTAGATGCACAGCAGAAAATATCATCAAAAGCCTCATTTTACCAGTAAACATTCCAATTAACATGATTCAGTATTATTTTTGGAAAAAAATTGAAAAACAGCTGAGATATTGATATTTAAAATCATTCCATGCAACAATAGGTAAGCAGACAACGAGTGGCAAATCACCCTAGTCTGATTCTGACTTCTTCCTTTATTCCCAACTTATGTTTACAGTTTTGCTATAGCTTTTAAAAAGAATTTTACATATACTCTAAAAAAATCGGAACTGAATAAGCTGTGCATTTTTTTCAGATTTACACTGTGATTTTTTCTCTCAATAATGGTAAAATACTGAACCTGAAATTAGATCGCGAAATAACGATCTTTACTGAGAAGTTTTTTTTTCAAATTTGAACCTAATTTTTCCCATCCTCAACTTGAAAATTGGCCATATGTCCAGAAGCAGAAAAATAATATTGGTTTAATCAAATATTACATCAAATATATGTACAAAAACTAAACACACATGAACAGCCATCTGTTTTCTCTACATCGGAGTAGTTTTTGTGTTGAAATCTCCTTCAGTTTTCGAGAAACGATTTCACCTTATAACTGTTGTCAAAAATGCCAAACCTCGAACCGTGCGGGCTCAATTCGCCTATTTTTGTTTAGGCAAAATTTCGGTATGATTTCATTGAACATGCTAGAAACTGATAACTCTTATACGACAAAGCTGAAGTCTTATAAAAATCTATTTTCTTTAAATAATTTTATAATATAATACTAAAGTTAGGGTTGCCTTATTTTAGTGGCAGTTAATCCATTAGAAAAACTTTATCTTATCTGTTTTGAGATCTTCAATTATCTCTTAAGATGTTAATTAGAGCTTAGATTCGAAGTTTGATAAAAAATCATATATTTATTTTAATTAACCTGTTATTTAAGGTAGAAGGATTTTACAATTATGATGGGGGCAAACAAAAACACTCCCTTATTCCACTTTCTAATCATTTTGAAACCTTCATAAAGCTTAAATTTATTTTAACTTTTAAGTTCATTTGAATAAGAAACAAAAAACCCCCAAGTTTTTTTTTGAGCTTCTTTATGTATATTAAAAAAAACATCAAAAGGTATCAAAACCTTGATGGAATTTTTAAATTTATTTGAATGGTTAATTCATAAATTTTTTTCTTGCCTTATGTGCAAAATGTATCATCCAAAAAATACATTAATTTGATATTTTGTCTTGTCAGCCATTTCGTCAAATGGCCGTCGGCGGATTAAACCCGCATGGCGCATTTAGGAACACAGTCTCAGTTTGAAAATTGAATAATTATTTCAATGCAGACTATGAACATTAAAAAGCGATTTTGAAAGGCTGTAAATTTTCAATTCAAATTGTGAATAGCTAACTAAAGCTTAATTCGCAATACAAATGATTGGAACGTTTGATCGAACTTGGAACCGAGGTATTGATTTGAAAATATTTTTCTTATGTAACCTAAACTACAAATTTTAATACATTGATGAACTATAACCTAAACTACAAATTTTAATACATTGATGAACTTTATTAAAACAATATAGATTTTTTGTGTTTTTTTCGGAATCGTCATATCAAAACGAATGTTCCAGTCACAACTGTAAAAAAAAATAAATAAATCAGTTTAATTAGGATATTTCTTTACATAAATTTGGATAGTGTCATTTAAAACTAATTCTCCAAATTAAATAGGGAGTTGAAATAATCTCAGAACTTCTTCTAATCATTATCAAATAACGATAAAAATATTTGCAAAATTTGATTATTAATATTTTAACATTTCGGAAGAGTAGACTGTCGAACTGTAGAAAAAAGAAATTGTATCACTTGTTCATTCGAGTTTTTTTTATTTTCGACATAAAATAACTGAGTTTTTGGATTTTATACAATGTAGATTGTATGCAAGTTTGTTGCATGCAAGGTTTCACCAATGCCTTCCCATCTATTGAAAATTTGGATTATTTTTTTACCCCTTCCTTTGCGATGTTTCGACTGAAAGTGACAAAACAAGAATTTCAAATTTGTTCCAGCCTTAGTGACTGAATAAAAGCAGATTTGATTTGAACGCTTTAAACCGTTTAGTTCACAGTTTATCTTGGTTTCGAAGTTTTAATAAAGGGTGATACGGTCAAAATTCGGTCAAGGGAAAACGCGTGTAAATCGGTGAAATCGTTTATTTAAAAAATCAAATTAAATTTCTTTTTCAAGTTTAATAAGTATAAAATTCAGGAAAAATATTCAGTTAGGCTTCCGCTTTTCCAAATCCGAATAGCCGGGCCTTACGCTCAACCCCTGCCATCAGATTTTGTACAACCACCTTGTCCACCTTCTTCGCCGCAGAAAGTCAGTTTGCATTGAACTGCTGCTCGTCCTTAGCATTTTTTTGGTCTTCTTTAGGTTCCGCTTGACAATAGCCCAGTATTTCTCAATTGGGCGGAGCTCTGGCATGTTGGGAGGGTTCTTGTCCTTGGGAACCTCCTGCACGTTGTTGGCGGCGTACCACTCCATGGCCTTTTTACCGTAATGGCAAGATGCCAAATTCGGCCAAAACACTAAGGAACAATCCTGTTTCTTTAGGAAAGGCACCAGACGTTTATTCAAACACTCTTTCACGTAAATTTCTTGGTTGACAGTCCCGGAAGCTATGAAAATGCTGCTTTTCAAGCCACAGGTACAGATGGCTTGCCAAACCAGATATTCCTTCGCGAACTTTGACAGTTTCATGTGCTTGAAAATATCTGCTACCTTTCCCCTTCCTTTTGCCGTATAAAACTCCTGTCTCGGAAGCTGCTGGTAGTCGGCTTTGACGTAGGTTTCGTCGTCCATTACCACGCAGTCAAACTTCGTTAGCATCGTCGTGTACAGCCTCCGGGATCGCGCTTTAGCCTTCGTATTTTGTTTATCATCGCAATTTGGAGTTACTACCTTCTTGTAAGTCGATATTCTGGCTCATTTTTTGGCTCGATGCATGGTTGTAGACGATACACCCAACTTATTTGCGGCATCTCGGAGAGAGAGGTTAGGGTTTCGCTTGAAACTACCGGCAACTCTCTTTGTCGTCTCAGCGGCTTCCGGTTTTCGATTTCCCCCCGATCCATGTAACAGCAACTTTTAGCGATTTTGCCAGCTTTGCGTGCGAGTAGCTCGGATTTTCACGATGCGTGAGCAAAATTTTGATACGCTGCTTTTCTTCCATTTTGACAACTGAAGAGTGAATTCCAAAATCAAAATAGGAGCAACATTCTACACACACACACACCTTCAAAATGAGAGGTGTTCAGGTTTTTTTAATGCAAAGTTGAAAGAAATACGTCAAGATGATATTGACCAAATTTTGACCGTATCTCCCTTTAAGAAGACATTAAATGAGGTAATTGATTGGAATTTTGTGATTAAACAAATGAACCAAAAAAAAACGTCTGGTTTGTTGGTAGCCAGGAATAAAGAGGCAGATGAGTTTATTATCACAATTCTCAGAGTTTCCTCTGCGAAGATCTCTTCGAGTTATGTCGGCCATGTTTCCAGAATGGGATCGGGCTTGAACGTCGACAGGACAGCTAAACGAACACTACACGTTGATATCTGTGAGTGCAAATGAATCTAATTTTCTTATAAATCGCAACGACCAAAATAATTAAAAGTATTCCTCAAGTATGTCTTTGACAAAGTCAGATAACAACCAACAACAACAAATACTCTCTAAGCAAATGTTAACGGTCGCCATGCAGGGAAAAAAGTCTTCATGCTCATGTCATTGTTTAGCATTGAATCCTAAGCCAAGGAATAGTTCTTCAAAAATCGATAATAAGAATCGCTGACAGGAATTATGGACAGCTACTTTATAGGTTGACTTTCATATCAATGCAATATACACATGTAGAAGTAAACTAAATTAGTCAAATTCGATAGGATATCTCAACTTCCATACGATAGAGAAGATTTCTAACCTCATTTTATGAACTCGAATCAAAGAGTGAAGTACCGTAAAATGGGGGAACTTTGATCAACATGGAATTTTTGAGGAGAGCGTTGGGCTACCTCACCAGCACGGAATCGTGGATTGAGGACGGGTCCGTCTCCCTACCCAGTTGAGCGCTTTGCGGTGGAATGGCTCTACTCAGACGCTCGATAAGTTCTAAATGTCCTTTCGATGGAGACAATTCAATCCTATCCCCTTTAGATATGTGAATGCCTCTGTTTACATCTCTTATCCCTTGGAACAGTCCATTCAAAGGCTTTTGAGCTCATCAAGTTGATGAATCTTGAACAAATTTCATTGTAAAAGTTGCTCGCTGCGCCTTGCTACCTGGGTGGTAGATATGCATACATACATGCATAATCATAATTAACTTAGTCTGAAGTTAAAATATCTGAAAACTGTTTTCTACGTTTGAAAGCATTTAAATTCAGTTTCGAATAGGCTAAATTTGGATTATAGTTAGAAATATTTTATATTACTTAAAATGTAATTGTAAGTTATAAAATATCTGGTTTATCGAAGACTCACAATCAAACACCTCTCCTGATAAAATGATAGCATTTAGAAGCAAACTGGTTATTTTATGTATAAGTTTAACTTTTTTCCTTTGAATAGGTATAATTTTGGAGTTGTTTTAGTAATATTTTTATGGTCATTCTGTGATAATTTTTGGATATTAAAAAACGGACATTTTCTATGAGAAAGCCTGTATAGAACGAACCGCTCAAAATCCTATCAAATGGTTAAGTTTGAAGAAATAAAATGTGCATGGAAACAGTTGGAGGGCCTAGGATATTGCATGAAGGTAAAATTGTATTTGTCTTTGAGGCCAAGAAATATTGATAAATGTTTATAATTATTGTTTGCAGCAGCATTGTCCATCTTTTGAGTATATTTGTTTTTGGAAGAAAACGTCGAAAAATTCAATTGAGTCCAAACACAAAATTACTGTTATTGATGTTTTAAGCCTTCTGTGCTAAATGGCATCATCATAACAATAATTTTGAAGATGTTGAGATTTGAGATACGTAGAAACCATAGTGATCAATGTTACCACGAAACATGAAATTTGGTTTTGTTACAGCTACTAATGTCGTTTGCATATTCTGCTATCAATGATCATGCTTTATACCCCTTACCTCAGTAAGTCTTTTAGAACTTTTAAGTGCTACAAAAAAGCAACCCTTTCCAAAATATTCGGAAATGAATAAAACAGAAGTGATCAATGTTCCCCCAGTTTGCGGTACTTCTGTTCCTAGTAAATTTTTACTTCATGTTTTTCATATTTTATAACCATAGAGTCGGACTTACTTACAGATAGGTGGAATACATTTTGAGACTAAAGCTATTTTTTGGCTTCCAGCAAACCTATATATTTCAGAACATATTTGTCATGAAAATCACACTTCAAAATCAAGCAAGCCTCCCGTACAACCGAAAACAACTCCTAAAAACTGAATGGTTTGATCCATTTCATCTAGACGAACATTGTTTAAAACCATGGAATCTTTTTCATCCCGCTCAGCGCGCTATTTTTAGACTCTCTAATTTCTTAATGACACGGTAATCCGGTATTTGGCACTCTTTTTTCGCCGTTTGCTGGTGCCAATTTGATCACCTGAACCAAAATGTGCTTTACTGTAGTAAGTAGACACTCGACTGTTTGTGGCTCTTTTTCGGCGCAATTCCAGTATAGCTCGAAGGGGTACAAACGGATTAAGTCGGGCGGGGGTGGAAGTAAATTCGCGCATAAACGATACAAGCTTAGAGAGCTTTTTGTTCCGTTGCTTTGAGCAGCTATCTGTTAAGATTTTTTGTCGCTTTTATTATTCTCCCTTCAGTGCATTATGAAGGTAGTTCAACAACAACCCATTGAGCGGACCAAAACAGTGACTGATTTTAGTTTGTAGATCCATAGCACAGCTTCTTAGCATTGAACTTGGGTAGGCAAATATTTCAGCAAATCATCAGCGTGTTTCGACTGTTATTAATTCTGTTGCTATCATTATCGTAGCGCGGTTTTTTTTTGCTTTAGGTATTCATCGGTACTACTTATTGTTGATGTTGTTATTACCTCTGGACGAGCTGACTGAACGCGATAAGTTGCGATATTTGAACGGCGTTGGATAATAAAAAAAACAAGACTGTTAGCCGGCATTCAATTTGCCCAGAACTACTTGTATTACCTGGTGTGTGCGCGGGTGGAAAACGTAATTTGAACGGAATTTATCGTGTTTGTTGTGGATAATTCACGCAATTGACGAGAAATTCCGGCGCTGAAAGAGTAGTTTTGTTTTGCATTTTTACGCGAATTTTAAATGAGATCGCACAATGTGTTTATGATATGGTAATGAGCCTGCTGATCAAACTAAGAACTGAAGCAAATTGAAAGTGAGCGAAATAGATTATTTTTTCCGCTGGATATATGATATCCTTTGAAATTAGGGAGGCTTTAGGGTTGTGATATATTTTCAAATCTGAAACAGACAACCGATTCAAATTTAGCTAACTATGATTAACATGAGCCTGATTCATTTAAGTCTGATATTTGTTAAATAATCAAATAAAGGGCGAACACGAAATTATTTCGACACCGAAAATGTCATGCCAATTTTCTTATAATGTTTAGAATCAAACCAAAATTTAAGGGTAGTTTTATGCATATATTTACTTCAAAAATCAAAAGAAAAGTTAATCGATGGAGCCTTGAGGGTAAAATTGAACGCATTTTCGTTTGATGCCATCCATCAAAGTCTTTATAGTGTCATCCGGTAGAAGTTTGTCAGTTTTTTTCTCCATTTTCTCAACATGTCCTTCTTGTCTTTGACTGTCTTCTTGACAGAATTGGCCTAATACCACCCCAAGCTACCTAAAGTGGCGTTATTAAGTAATATGGAACTCCGAAGTTCACATTTGACTTAAAAAATATTTTATGGGAGCTTCAGGTGACTCTTGTCACGTTTAAGTTACTCAGGAACTTCCATCGCCGTTTGAAAAGTTAAATGATCTATAATGGAACTTTTAAGCGCTTTTAATGCAACTTCTTTCGAAAAGGTCGATAACGTTCGCTTAACACCTTCTATCGCACCGTTAAGATACTTCTAGGTGTTTTAATGAACCTATATGGGAATTCTAAGCGACATGTAAAAAATTTCTGTCCATTTCTTATCATGGTATTTGTTTAATTTATATCTGTATTGATATTTACAAATGGAATTCAAGATTTTTTCTTATCAATGTTCGGAAATTCGAAGAAATGTTTGATTTTAAGAATTTTTGTTATTATTTACTGAAAGTTCTTAAAACGAAATAAGGTACAATCTATTGACCAACCCATTCAATCATCTTAAACGTCATTAAGTTTAAATACTAATTATTACAGTGGCAATGAACTATTGCTGGATGTGTGGATTGCTGGATTTTAATATAAGTAAAATCAATTAGATGGACCATGAAAGACCGGCAACCTAGCAATCTGTCATCTGATTGTCAGAGCAATCTGACAACCAGATTTTTTTTTTCGGCACGTTAAGGTTTTTGACATTCTTATAGAAGCTGAATTCTCTTCAGCCACCTAAACGATCTTCAAAGAAGCTTTAAGAACTTAAGGTTTCTGCTGTTTAGCATTCTCTTCAGACAGAAACGAGAGCTAATGAAACTTATATGAATGCTTTTTAAGGAAATTCTGGTTACTTGAGACTCCAGGACACTTTTAGAAAAATTGCATGATACCAAATCTGGCCAAAATAGCGGTGCTTCGTCGTGCAGCTGCAAGAACGGCAAAAGGCGCTTCTCGAGGCACTCAGATTTGCAGAACTCGCCGTTTGCTTTGCCCTTAGTCACGAAAGGCTCACTCCTCAGTCCGCAAGAGCAGATGTCCTGCCAAACGAGATATTTGGAGGCGAACTTCGAAATTTGAGTCTTCTTCAATTTATTGTCGACATCGAACTTGCTCTTGCCGGTGAAAAACTCCATCCACGGAGTTTACTTAACACGTTCGTCGTCATATTCGGATGACGGGTGTATTTCCTGGGAAGCCCCGTCACATGAAAAACGTGTGACGCTCTCTTACTCAAGTTAGCCGCTCAGTATAGCCACACGTTGCAAACCTGGGAATCCTCCCTCTTCTCTCTCCAAGAATTTCTTCTGGTCCGGCTAGTAAAACTACCAAAAATACCAATTTTGTTCTCCGGTCCCGGTTTTCTTCCAGCTCCTTTGTCGTGGTTCAACGTCAACTGCTCCTGGAACCGCTTCAACACTCTGGAGACGGTTGAATGGTGAATGTTCAATATTTTTCCCAACTGCCGGTGCGACAGGTCAGGAAAATTCCACGATTTCGAGTTTGACAGCATGTAAACAATACACATCAATGAGAAAGTGTAAAAAAATTGGTTAATTTTTACCCAACGGTAAAAAGGTTATACCCTGTTGAATGTGTCGCAATAATTTTGTGTTTATCAGAATCAGTAAATCAGGACAAAGCCGTGGAAATGTGGAGAAGGGGATTTAGGATTTAAACCTCCCTCATGAGATTTTGTCTAGTTCAAATTTTTAGTCATGAAAATGAATCTATCTATTGAATCTAATAATTGAATCAAAAAAGTGTTCAAAAATAAGTGTTAAACGCGTTAAAAAATTAGCTCGCCCTGCCTCAATTAGCTTTTAAAATCTTTAATTTAGCATCATTACTTTTTTACGGACGCACCTTGAAAGCCGAGAAAAAACTCCCTAATCAGACCTTGAGTGTCAATTTGACACTCCTCGCTTAAAACAGCTATATTTCTCTTGCTTCTCAACCGATATTTACAAAACATTGTAACCATCGGTTCTCCCAAACTGCTCGAACAAGAACTCCCCTCTCAAACCTCAAGCGAACCGGGAAAATCGGGAAAAACCTGGAATTTTAAATCAAAACCGGGAAAATTATTTATGGATTATTTTTTTCCCATATGCTATGAAATCCTAAAATTCCTTGATTTTATCATAACGAAACTTTTTCTTTGAAGCTTTACAATCCATAGTCGTTCATTTAAGGATTGTAAATCAAGGGCGGGAAAATGTCGGGATAAATGAGTAAAATGCCGGGAAAGGTCGGGAATTTCATTTAAAAAAATTGATTTTTGTACTCTGCGAATAAATTTGTCGAGCAAAGAATCGTCGCGGAAAAATTTCCCGAGCATAAAATATTTCTTAACCCACGCATATTGTGCACTGCAGTGAATGTAAAAAAAATTGTAAATTAAATATACTTTTCACAACGGTGAAGTTTTAATTCGTTATGTCTTGGTAGTTAACATTCATAGAGTTAATTAATCAAAGATTTTGTTCAGTTGTGCACTTTCTTTACAAATATCTGAAAAAAACCTTAAAAACCTGAATGAAGAATTAAGTGAAAGGAATCTAAAAAGAATCCAAATGCTGCGACTTTCAAGTTCTCACGTTGAAAGCAGTTTTCGATTGAATTCACATCTCGAAAACTTAGATTTACTTAAGCCTAAAACTTATCTTATAACTGGAATTATTATACACTAATTCAGAATTCATGATGTTTGAATCTGCATCAGGAGCAGAAAAACACGTTATGCTGAAACGGCACTTGAAAAATTAGTAGAAATCTAACTAACACTTTTTAACTGGGAGAGTTATTCTGAAGAGTCTGACAAAAAGATCGAATTTATTTGGTGAAACAAGTTGAATGTTAATAGAACGTTAAAAGAAAAATATGAATTCAGTTCTTTATCCTTACTCGGTCAATTAATTTTCTGAAAAGCTTTATTACAAAGATCTTATAATCAAATGTTGTTTTTAAATAATTTGAACAATGAAAAACATTTTTTACGTGACTTTACTTAATTTCAGCTTTTTTTTCAATTGAGCTTACGTCTACATCAAAATTCAAAAATATTTATAACCATTCTTCAAGTTTTCATTTGATGGATAAAATGTTAAAAAGAATCTAATTTATTTGTTTGTGTTATATGTACTACCACACTAAAAGTTGTCAAAACTATCAAAACATAATTTCGAAAATCATACATTAAATTTCTGACAAACGACATAACCTCGTAGTACTTATTTGATTGTTAATATTTTCTTCTAATTCAGTTCAACTTTAACTTTTGAGAATCGGGAATTTTCCCACGCGGGAAAAATGCCGGAAACAAAAAGAATAAATCTGATGCCACCATTTTATTTGGTTAATTAGTAAACGCACAGAAGACAGAAAGTGTAACAAACTACCAAGTTTTTGTGTTCTTGCAGTATACATTTTTCAATTCAACCAGTGCGTTTAAAATAAAAAAATCGAATAAAAGCATGCAATTTTGAGATAGAACTGAAAATTCAAATTAAGATTTTAAACAAATTTAACAGAATTTAGGTGAATAGATTTAGTCATCTAGAGCTCAGCGCATTAGCATGAATAAGATTAATCGGAGTTTGTTTTATGAACTATAGAAGAAAAATATTAGAATATCAATCTGTTGCCAAGCAAAAAATCAAAACTTGATTTCTCATTCCGAAAATAAAATAAGCGTCAAAAAATGAAATTTGAATGATGTATCCAAACTTGAAATTAAGTTGATTTATGGATCCGTGATTCAATACGAAATTCATCGCGCATGGTTATGTTTCAAATTTCAGAATTTAGAAGCAAGATTTCTACAGTAAAATTCAGATGAGTATATCGACGTCGTACACGGTAATTTTGAATTATTCAGAGACTGAGTTGTTTTGGTTCAGAAATCGCACCATATATGAAGATGAAAACCACTGAGTGAGAAACCTTCAAAATTTTGAGTTGTTTTCATCTAGCGAGTTCCAAATCCTGGGACTTAGCAAAGACGCGCACATCTTCGAGCAAAATAGATTAAAACAACTCAGAGCGTTTCATAAACGGTTGAAAACAAACGTTTTTGGTCGGACGGCGACGGGTAAAATTTTCAAATTAGTTTAATTTATTTGTATTTACAAATTTTGATCCCCTCTAGGTTGGTTCCCACTGCGTGCGGGCAACTTTTACCACTGGAATATGCGTAAGTATCGGGTAAACCAGGACCGATTATGTCATCGGGAATATTTGTACCTCATCGAACAGCAGGAAGTGCTGGTGGCTTGAAAAAGGAGAGCCATTCATGGAGCTGGGACTGAAAAAAATAAGGTTAGTTTTAGCGGAACGTCCAATAGAAAATTTAATTTTGAATTTTTTTTTTTTCAATTGCAGAATCGATGCGACCGATGATCGAGGGAGTGTAGCGCGGATCATTGGGATCGGATTGCGGAATGCATGCCGAACCGGAGCAAAAAGGAGTGTCTCAAGCGGGTCAAGAAGATGGTGGATCTGATGATCGTCAAAAAAGAGCACCGAAGTAAAAGTGAAGCAATCAAATCACTTCCCACCCACCGTGAGGAAAATTTCTCGGTTTTATTTTTTCCCACATCGGACATCAAATTGTAATTTTTGAAAAAAATAAATGAAACAAAACGTGACTACACCGTACAATATTGAATTTCTCATTGAAATTCGACATTCCATGCGAAATTACTGTAAAATTTCATAAAATGTTGAGTTATTTTCATTCAGTCGACCCATAGACATCCCCCGTGCAAGCCTGAACAAAAACAACTCAGAATTCGCGAAAACCCCTATTATTCATTTCTGAGTTTTGCCGTTCTAATCAAAATTTGAGTTTTCCCAGTTTTGGCGCATTTTGAATTGTTTTCCTTCAAATCTGAGTCACGGAGAATTAGTGTGTAGGGGGTCTTCTGTCTGCAGCACTTACGTGTTGTGAAGGATGCGGCGGGGTAGCACTTACGTTAGTCGGCTCCGGATCAGGTGACTTACTCCCCTGACTAGCACTAGCTATCTCATCAGCTCGGCCACCGGGGCGTACCTGGTCCCAACTTGGGTGCTGAACCAGGCTCGAAGGTGAGTCTATCGACGTTATAAGTATTCGTCGGCATAAAAAAAACTCATGCGTGGATAGTGATCGGTCGTAAGGCGCTTGACAGGCGGGAATTGGGGTAAACGGCACCGCTCGTCGGTTGGGCCGGAACGCTGAGCACAGCACCGCAGATTAGGTTTTCCTAACTAAGAATTTGGGGTCCTGTAGGGACATGATGGGAGAGATATTTGCCATTTTAGTGTGTTGCCTGGTATGGGGTTCAAAATGGCTACTACCTGGTAGTTCGATTGCTTTATCTGTTGAACTGAAGCAAGGCTGTTGTCGGCTCAAGATATCCATTCAAAGTGAGGCCGTTTCAGAGCAAGATCTTTGACCCCATACGCAAGCTAGCGGATGTTTAGTTGTCTTTCCGTTCTTCCCACCATGCTCTATTGTATTTGTTACTGCTTTGCTAGTGCGTTTTCCAACGCGCATGACTACTAGCGCCATCTCTTGCCATATTTCGGTGAGTTGACCTAAGTGTTTGGCTACCTCTGTGCACGGGAATATTAGGGTGGTCCTCCTTCCTTACTCACTAAGGCACTTCCATGACACGCGTTCCAACACACGGCATTGATGATCCTTTTTTCCACCAAGCAGTAAGTAAACTTACTGGTTACAACTTATAGTTTTGGAAACCTCGTGATGTAACTCAAATATGACAATATTCACCTACAATTTACCATTCCAAATCTAAGAAAAAATCCAAAACAAATGTTTCGGAAAAAAACTGTAGATCAGCTACGGAATGTTTAAACATTTTTTAACTAAGTTTCCAAGAAAACTGGAGTTAAAGGCTACACGTTGCACTTAAGGGTATATTTTTCAAATTTTTATTAATATCATGACCACAAAAAATGTATAAAAGTGGTGTAAAAACCGTACTTTTCAATCAATGAGTCGTCAAAATAGTTTAAGTCCCACAAGAAAAATTTTGAAAAAAGAATTGTAAAGTTGACGTAATTTGGCATGTTTCCGAATCTTTAGATTTTCAAAATACGAAACAATGTTAGGAAGTTCAAAACATTATATGTACTTTGTTGTGAAATAAGATTTTTTATTTTTAAATCAATTATTGATATTTCATTTAAAATGCAGGAATCAATCATTCGTTAATGTGTTAATACAAACATCAAATATTCAATGTGTCCCTTGAATAAAAGTTATTTCTATTTCTCTCTTCCTAGTCAACATCATTTCTCTCTCACAGGGCACGGCCATCGGTTGGCTGTCCCCATTCCTTCCTCTGCTGATCTCAACTAACTCTCCTCTGAGCACCGGTCCCGTTACGGATATTCAGGCCACCTGGATTGCCTCGCTACTGTGTGTGGGCGCCATCTTCGGAACGGTCCTGTTTGGCTGGTCTGCTGACAAATTTGGCCGGAAGTTCTCGCTATGCCTTACGGCGCTACCATTGATCGGATTTTGGGCCTGTGTCGCCTTCGGGACGTACGTGGAAATCCTCTTCGTTGGCCGGATATTGGCTGGCTTGGGTGCTGCTGGAGTTTTCCTGTTGGTTCCACTTTATGTCAGTGAAATTTCTGAAGATAGGTAAGTTGAAACGTTATTTTAGGATCCTTCAAAACATCTTGACATTTATGAATTTCATCATTCCAGCATTCGAGGATCGTTGGGTTCATTCTTCATCCTTTTCATCAACGTGGGAACTTTGGTGTCCTTTGTGATTGGAACCTACCTGTCGTATCACATCACATCGTACATTCTAATCTTCCTGCCCATTCTGTTCCTGTTGTGCTTCATCCGGTTACCGGAAACGCCATCCCATCTGATTCGATGCAACAAGCTTGAATCGGCTGAAGCGTCGCTCAAATTTCTTCGAGGATACACCACATCTCCCGAGGATGTTGCCCAACTCAAGGAAGAAATGACCAAACTGATGAGCCAAATCGTGATCCGGGGCAAAGACTCCAACGATGAAGCATCGATTAAATTGGCTGATTTTGGTGAGCTGTTGAAATAAATGATTTCAATGACAATCAATTACTTAACGTTAATAAATCTATTTCAGCTCCCTTCTCCGTCAAGAAAGCTATAATCATCGGTATGGTATTGGTGGCTTTGAATCAGCTGACTGGATGTTTCGCTCTTATAAACTATACGGCACAGATCTTCGCTGATGCTGGTTCCGATCTGGATCCTAACGTTGCAGCCATCATCGTCGGCGCCATCCAGATTGCCGGATCGTACGTCTCGACGCTGGTCGTTGATCGATTGCGGAGAAAGGTAAGTTTGAAAGGAGTGAAAACTAGAAGTTTTATAATAGGGCCTTAAAAAAATTCTATAGAACGGTGTACAATATCGTCGTTAACGATTTGATAATTTTTTGGTGGATTACAAATCTCGAACTGTATAATGAATTTCGACTGCTTAACCCTTCTTTTCGGTAAGCGTCTGTATAACCTGAACTGTATTTTCCCGATGAGATTTATTTTTAACTTTTCCTCAAATGGGAAGTTCCTCAATCTCTCATTTTGAGAATTATGAAAAGGGTTGCAGAGTATTTTTTCTTAATGCCATATTTTCAAAGCAATAGCAAGCTCGCATTTTTTTAAGAAAAAGTTTTCCAAAATGATCCCTCGAGTCCAAAAGTATATATTTTTATCTTTTGAATAGTTGATCATTGCTAAGCACTAAATCTTACATATAAAAATGGAGGCGTTTTTTTGTAACACTGTCACGTATAATCGGAAGGTCGGAATAAAGAGAACTCAGCAAACATTGAAGGAGGTATATCGCAGGAACAACAGAATTATTCAAACAATTGTACCAGATGAAAAGATTGTATAAAAGCTTATAGCTATAGAAGTGGAGGCGATATATCTATAATGACAAGATTCCAAAAATTAGATTTCCCCCAAAATGCAAAATAAACGATTTTAAGTAATTTGAGTAAAACGAAAAAAAACCCCGCCCGAGATTTGAGAACTCCAGTCCTCCGAGTTCGCAGTTCAGTATCTTCCCAAGCAACCAGAATTCCCTTAAAAAGGTTCCATAGAAGCTTAATCAGCTCTCGTTTGTGTCTGAAGAGAATGCTAATCAGCCCAAAATTTAAGTTCTTAAAGCTACTTTCAAGTTCGTTTAGGGGGCTGTAGAGAACGCTATTCAGCTTCTAAGAGAATGTCAAGAAACTTCTACGCGCCGAAAAAAAAATCCAATTGACAGATTGCTCTGCCAACCACATGTCAGATTGCTAGGTTGCCGGTCTATCATGGTCTATCTCATTGATTTTAATTATATTGTTTTGATTACAAAAGCTGCTTACACGCCTAGAGAATTGAACCGCTGCTCTCTAGGTTGCAATGAAACTCACCAGCCTCTCGACCAATCCAGCAATAGCTAATTGCCACTGTAATGATTAGTATTTAAACTTATTGTCATTTGAGATGATTGAGTGGGTTGGTCAACAGAAGGTACCTTATTTCGTTCAAAGGATTTTCAGTACACAATATGAATCATAACAAAAATTCGCATCATCAAAAATTTATTCGAATATCTTATTTAACATTTATAAGAAAAATTCGAAAAAATCTTGAATTCCATTTGTAAATATCAGTTCAGATATAAACAAAACAAATACCATGACAAGAAATTGACAGACATTTTTGACATGTCGCTTAGAATTCCCATATAGGTTCTTTAAAACACCTCCAAGTATCTTAATGGTGCGTTTTGGAATGTAACGCGAACGTTATCGACCTTCTTGAAAGAAGTTCCATTGAAAGCGCTTAGAAGTTCCGTTATCGATAGTTTAACCTTTCAAAGGGCGATGGAAGTTCCTGAGTAACTTTTACGCGACAAGAGTCACCTGAGGTTCCCGTAATACATTTTTTCAGCCAAATGTGAACTTCGGAGTTCGGAGTTAAGTAAAAACGCGACTTTTGGTTGCTTGGGTTAGCACGATGCCAACTCATCAGTTGAAATCGTAATAGAAATGATAACCCAAATCGATTATCAAGACATTTTCAATAACCATCGTAAACAAGTTGGTATTGAGTGAATTTGTATCATTCATTTACAACAATCTTTGCCCAAAAATAGTTGAGTCGGATAGCAGTTTAGTCAATTCGTAAGGATGTCTCCAAAAAGTTGGGAATATGCTTATTCGACATTTACGATTTTAGTGGACTGATTTACGATAAATGGGCGGTCCATCGATTGAAACTCTATCCGATCTCTCCCTTTCTTCCTTTGACCAGTTCGTAAAAAGTAAATCTCACCTATAGAGCTGTGCCGTGGATCATATCAACTGATGAGTTGGCATCGTGGTAAGATACCGGACAGCGAACTCGGAGGACTGGAGTTCAAATCTTAGTCGAGGAAGATTTCTTTCGTTTTACTCAAATTACTTAAAATAGTTTATTTTGCATTTTGTGGGGAAATCGAATCGTTGGAATCTTGTCATTGTAGATATATCTATCGCCCCACTTTTGTAGCTATATGCTATTTTGGTAAGTTTAATACAATCTTTTCATCTGGTATATTATTATTAAAAAAATTCTGTTGTTCCTACGATATATCTTAAATGTTTGCTGGGTCCCTGATTAAAGTATCAAGTCTCCTTTAATAAGGGATCAAGTAATTTACAGGTTAATGTATCGATCAAAAAACCAGCATATATCTATCTACTTGAAATTATACGCTATCAGAAAATGCAAAAGAAGACGATCTGCATTTTTTTTCAAAAAGATATAATGAAAATGGGAAAAAGGGATCAAATGTCTCAATTCTCCTCTACTTTTTAGGATATAAAATGCGTTAAAAAAAATCTTTTAAATAAATCATACGATAAATTTTGATTTGTGAAAGAAAAACCAATAAAAAAAATTGACTACACAGCAAATTTTTTTTTGCTGGAAACCAGCAAAATTTTGCTGGTTTTTGTCCCGCTGACTTTCCAGCAAAATTTCCAGCAATTTCAATTGCTGGAAAAAACAGCAAACGTTAATGCTGGTTTCCAGCAATTCAAATTGCTGGAAAATCAGCAATCCAGAGTGCTGGAAACCAGCTATTTCTTTCAACACAACCGGCAGTATTTAGTATGAAATTTATATTTCAATTCAAAATTAAAGTTTAATATTGGCTGTGCATAAAATAAGCAATAAAAACAATTATTTTCTCCTATTTTCAATAAGGGATTAATTTATTTTCCAAAAAAAACTTCTTTTTTTTCACAACTTTCTAACACCGGCTCCGGGGTGGCCGCTTTGTGCCAAAATGTTGATCATCCGCCACCTGTAAAAATAGTTTTGATTAGTATCTTCTATGCAATATCTACCTGTACAATGAAAACTTACCCTTGACTTGATGCCTGGTTGCTAGAATATAGAGGAAAATAAAATAATTATATTAATTTAACCTAAATTCGTAAAATAGAATCTCACCTTACTTCAGCGTACGAAACAAAAACAAACTCGATTGCTGATTTTCCAGCAAACTAGATCAATTGCTGGAAAGTCCAGCAATTTGAAAACCGATTGCTGATTTTTCAGCAAAAATGACAAGCACATAACCGAATGCTGAAAAATCCAGCAATTCGAAAACCGATTGCTGGTTTCCAGCAAAAATTTGGATTGCTGAACGTTTCCAGCAATTTTTTTTGCTGGAAATCGAGGCAAAAATTTACAGTGTACGTTGTTTTCCATACAAACATCCGTTCAAAAAAGCATGAAATAGTCTGTTAGGCGTTAATGAACCTCATTTTTTACTCGGCACCATTTTTGATCGTGTTAATCGATTTTGACGAAACATGACCAAACATGACTAGATCAAACATTTTTACATCTGTGGACCAAATTTCAAGATTATTCAATGAAAGTTGTCAAAGATACAGCAGATTTATTGAAGCAATTCCCAATTTCTCCTTTTTTGCGGGAATAGCTGTATCTTTGTTTACAGTTATTGTAAAGAGTTCAAATTCTGTTGAACGTAAGTTGAATAGTTCATCAAGATTGTGTGAAAATTTCATGAAAAACTATCAACCGGGAGAGAAATGGCAGCTTGCAAAGTTGGAAAAGAGAGCGTAGCTTCACACGATTTCATTCTTTTTTTAACGCAACAGTAGTTGTATCATAAATCAATAACGGAAGGATTATTTAGTACTGTATTCAAATGTCGATCTCGAAATTGTTAATAAGAATTTTGAAGATTTGAACTGAATCACTACAATAAAAAAAAACTAAAGTACAAAGTCTGTAACCATAATTGGATATGAATTATAAATTCAAAGTTGCAGTTGACGGTAAAACACATTTTACTTGAATGCCGGAAATACGACAACCAAAGACGAAATCTACTACCCGAAGGCAGCCTGGCGGACAAACTCGAAAACAACAAAATTAAGGAAAAACAAATCATTCGTTTCCTCAAACAGTGTGATCTACTCAATGTGATATAACTTTTTTTTGAGGGTGAAAACATTAGGTTAATCCTCTTTAAATAAAGCGTACAAAAAAAAAAGTTGCAATTCTTCTAAAATTCAAACATTTGAAAGAGCTAAAGTCAAATGGTAGAAGTTGAGAATTGTATTCGAGATTTTTCAAGTTTTCGATCTAAAATACTGGATGTTTCGATGTTGTACAATGTTGATTGTTATGCAAGTTTGTTGTAAAGGGTGATACGATCAAAATTTGGCAATATCAACTTGACGTATTTCTTTCAATTTTGCATTTAAAAAACCTGAACACCCCTCATTTTGAAGGTGTGTGTGTGTAGAATGTTGCTCCTATTTTGATTTTGGTATTCACTCTTCAGTTGTCAAAATGCCGTCCAAGGAAGAAGAGCAGCGTATCAAAATTTTGCTCACGCATCGCGAAAATCCGAGCTACTCGCACGCAAAGCTGGCAAAATCGCTAAAAGTTGCCAAATCGACCGTTACAAATGTAATTAAAGTGTTTCGGAAACGTTTGTCGACAGCCAGGAAGTCTGGATCGGGGGGAAATCGAAAACCGGAAGCCGCTGAGACAACAAAGAGAGTTTTCGGTAGTTTCAAGCGAAACTCTAACCTTTCTCTCCCTGTGATGCCGCAATTAAGCTGGGTGTATTGTCTACAACCGTGCATCGAGCCAAAAAACGAGCCGGACTATCGACTTACAAGAAGGAAGTGACTCAAAATCGCGATGATAAACAAAATACGACGGCCACAGCTCGATCCCGGAGGCTGTACACGACGATGCTGACGAAGTTTGACTGCGTGGTAATGGACGACGAAACCTACGTCAAAGCCGACTACAAGTAGCTTCCGGGACAGGAGTTTTATACGGCAAAAGGAATGGGAAAGGTTAAGATATTTCCAAGCACATGAAACTGTCAAAGTTCGCAAAGAAACATCTGGTTTGGCAAGCCGTCTGTACCTGTGGCTTGAAAAGCAGCACTTTCATAGCAGATTGTCAACCAAGACATTTACTTGAAAGAGTGCTTGAACAAACGTCTGCTGCCTTTCCTGAAGAAACACGGTTGTTCCGTACTGTTTTGGTCGGATTTGGCATCTTGCCATTACCGTAAAAAGACCATGGAGTGGGTACGCCGCCAACAACGTGCAGGTGGTTCCCAAGGACAAGAACCCTCCCAATACGCCAGAGCTCCGCCCAATTGAGAAATACTGTGTTATTGTCTAGCGGAACCTAAAGAAGACCAAAAAAACTGCTAGAACGAGCAGCAGTTCAAGGTGTGCAACATCAACTTCTTAGTGAGGGAATCACCCAATACGCGAGCGCAATACACACGCGACTTACTTGGCCGAGAGCTGACCCACGAATGCGGCAATGTTGCTCGGCTCGTATGTACGTGCAGCAGAGAGCGGGAATCGGGTTGAAGTCCTTCAAAGGCTGAGATTTAGGCAGTGTGCGTGTGGCTAATAGATCGGCGCCACACATCCTCCTTCTTCTCTAATGAAAAAAAAAGTCAAATAAACGTACCACGTTATTTTCCTTTAAGGTTATCTAGTTTAGATTTGAACCACGTTTGGTCCAACGGGAGATGGTTCTCGGCATTTAATTTTCAAATATCACTTTAGGGACTTCATTTACTTCTAATAAAAGTGGGTACTTCATAAATTGAAAGGACGATAATATAATGTTTATACTGCTTCATTCTTTCCACAGCTTATTGAATCAATAGGAACTCTCATTTACTCCAAGACATTCTTTTACCCTTTTTACCCCTTAATGTAGACCAAAACGAATTCTCGTTTTTCGTTTTCGTCGAGTATGCTCTCCTTAGAAGCATAACCCAAATCTTATAAATTTAATGATGAAACTTTGTTCTGCAAAATTCAACAAAACACTTTGAGTAACTCATTGATACTAAATTTATATAATTTGGTCCAGTGGATTCTGAAATACTGAATGCCGAATTTTAGTTTTTCTCGGCTATCATTTGCCTTTGTTCCAATTGCGATAGAAGCGTGTTTTTTTTTTAATCGAATACGAGATTGTTTTAACTCTAATGAGGCAATATCCCTAATCTGCGTGTCATTCTCTTCCCAAAGACTTCAGTTAAAGTTCCATATTAATATCAACTGTTATCGAGAAACTTTCAAATTGTGTTATGCCTTTGAACTTTCTAGTGAAGCCTTTGATCGTTCAATCTGCAAATATGCCTAGCGTATTCATGCTTTCCAACGCCAATTGCTCTCTCCTGAACAACTGATATAACCGCCAAAGTACTACGTGGTTATCAGTTGCAGTAGATAGTTTATCTTCGAGCAACTATGTTTCCTTTGTGGACCCGAGGTCAAAGAAATCGGAAGCAGACTAATAGTTCATGAAAAGAACAACTGTAAGCTGAATAATTCAATTTGAGTAATTTAATAACAATCCAGCTAATACCTGAACGAAGAAATGTCTGTCTTCGATATAGTTAAGTTTCTCTTATTGTCTACACTATTGTCCCAAGCATGGACTTCCGCCATCAGCTCAGTTGAAAATCGAAAATGAGCTTAACTTCAAACGATCCAGCAAGTAACTCAACCAGAATACAGACGACACAATCATTTGATGATGCAATATATGCTATGATGATATAATATATGATCAAAGAACGCGCTTTACGTCGGTAACCCGCCACTATTCTTTAGTGGGCTAAGGGAATATTTGGTTGATAATCACAAATTTTAACCCTGAAATGCACAGGTGTCAATTACCTTATGGCTGATAACATAAGATTATTTATTGTTGTCATCTAGTTAGTGATCTTGGTTTTAATCTGAAGTTTCACATGTACGACACAAAAGTTTAACCTGATTTTCACTATATTGGTTGGTGAATCCACAATCCCAACGGTTCCAAGAAAGTCCTTATATGGTGTAGCTAACAAATATACAAGTTGACTGATAAGCTTAAATTTACTATTAATTTTCCGTTGTCTTCTCTATTCTTATTCTTTTTTTTTTTTAATTTGTGGTTGTCCTAAGACGGCTAAGACCAAAAAGGTCCAACTTGCCTTATTCTTATTCTCACAGGATATCAGAAATGCATAAGTTGCATCAACATTAGTCAGCTGATCTTCACTAATTATCTTTCAGGGTGCGTGTGTGTATGAAACATTTTGTCATGTTCGATTGCAAACTCGTGGGATGATGGAGATAAAACGAAAAAGCTATATTTCCAATTTCACAAGATCTGTTCAAAGTTGAGTGAGATTTTGTCGGCTTCTCATTCGAGCCAACACAAAACAAACCATGACACAAACTCCGACATAATAAAAAATCTTCGTGCTGCCGAAGCACGGGTTTTGAATATGTACAATGTGCATATAAATAAAAAAACGATAGAGCAGACTCGATTTATGCTCCGGTTTAAGTCACGCGGGGCATGCAAGAGTGTGCATCAGCGTTGAAATCTGTAATATCTTTTCAATGCTTTCGAGTCAAAATCAGAACGAACAGAATAAAGGTTATACGTGACAAATCAGAAGAATATCTGTATTTTCATTATCTTTATGACTTTTTACTCAGTTTTGTAATCTCAATGTAACATTTGTCTCTCTTATTTAATGGCTCCAACCTATCAATCCATAAAGCCAAGCCTTGTGGAGTTTTTAATAACAAATTTCTTTTTAGATTCATTGAAATTCACTTCAAGGTTTTTTGACATTCGAAAACTCTATATACATGATGATTCTATTATTTGTGCCTGAATATGCATCAGAATGTGGTCTTTTTTTGTTGTGGTATGCAGCATCTGTACCAATGAGTGGACCCAATATCTAAACTTTTTTGTGTAAATTTGTACGTGTGGCAACCAATAGCGAGCACTAAACCTGCGATCGCTCATTAATCCGGGGGCGCGTCGACGTTCAATTGCTGTGGATGTTTAATTGAAAACGGTACATATTGATCAGTCCAAAAAGGCCTTCTTTCCATTATACTTCAATTATACTAGGATTAAACTCGTGATAACATGGCTAGAGTATTTCCTCATTATGAAAATGCATTCCATGAGGATCTTACATTTGGTTGGTAAAATGTTTACTTCAAATAACCATTTCCATAAACCCGTCGTTTTTTATGAGATTTATTTTATTTTAGAGCGTTTACTAGAGCTGTTCATGAATTCGACATAAGTTTTATTTTTCTATGTTTTTTCTCGATTTTAAGCATCTACGGTTTGTTTATTCCTTTTTTATTTCCATAGTTATCACATTTTTTGATGCCATATGCATGATTAAAATTATGTGCTATATTTCAACAGCTTCTCTGTTAAACAAGATTTTAACTATCGAGGTGACATTAAGTAGGCCAGGAGAGTTTTTTTTGCAGTTACATTCTCCTCTCCAGGAACCGATTCATCGATGTTTATTTAGCTCGAAATATTTTCATATTTTGCATAAATCTATCTCCACTGGCTAAAGTTTGAAATCTAGAATACCTTTTCCTTCAATTCAAGTTGTGAAAAAAAAATCAACATTCTATGAACGTTTTCTAGTCTGAGATATCAAAGCAGACTGATCAACGATCATCATTTTCAAAAAATATATTTACATATTTGTTTTTCCTTATTGCCGTTTGTTTGCCGAAATAATTCAAATACATTTTTCTCGGTTTTTTTAATGTTAGAAAACACTTCAATTTCAAACAACTTCAGTATAACTGAGATATTAAATGTGTGTCCAGCCGTCGTATTCCAATCTGGCATGCTTCGTTTATCTCGACCAATACAATTATCGGCATGTTTTTGTGAATAAATGTTTGAATCTTTTATCACGATAGCTTATCCATACTTTTGTTTAAAACAAAAGTGGGGTTTCTAGTAAATATGTTTTTTGAGCGGTTCGCGTTAATACCGTTTTTTTTCGATTCAAACTCATCATAGTTAAGATGAGCTCATATCATTTTTAATATTCTGAAGCACTTTAATATTTTTTAATATTTAAAACATTTTCAATCGGGCTCTTATCCCTTTTATACAATTAAAACCAAAATCAGACTCTGCATATCTGTTGATTTCGCATCATGTTCATTTTTTCAATGAACGGTCTCCCGTACGCTTTTTCGGCATTACTTACTAATCGTTTTTTCTTATTATACTTACATTTTTAATATTGGAGCGGACTAAGATTCTCTTTTGATTCCTCACTGAACTTTCAATTCTACCAATTGTAGTATTATGTGATAGCTGTCTCATGATCGTGAAATGAAACTTCCACATAACCTCCAAGCTTCATCAAGAGGACTTTAAGTATTTTTTTCTTCCTTTTTCTTTTCCTTTTTTCATAGTTATTGCACCCACCAAAATCACTCTTCCTCGTAGCACATTTCATTTATTGTCGTATTCGTATAATTTTCAAATAGCTACATTCTTGGCGGCTCAGCTTGTTTGTAAATATTTCCAAATACTTATAACTATTCATTTTCATCCCCTTTATTTTCCTTTTTTTTATAATTTCGTCTTTTTTTGCTTCCTTATCCGATAACAAAAGAAAAATTAGCATTTACAACTGGGCGCTTTTCATAAACTTTACTAAGCGGGCATTCAACATGTTTTATTTCCAAACATTGATAAGCGGACACTAAAAGCATTTTTTGTTTTTTTCGCGGAACCTCATCTCGCCATTTATTAGGTGAACTCCCACCTAGCGTTTTTTTAATTCTTGACAAGTGGGCTACTAATGCATAGCACGCTTTCTCGTATTTTGATAAGCGGAATCTTTTTCTAAATTCTTCGAATTGATGCCAAGCGGGCATCGCACCTGCATTTTCAGTGGACTCTCGTCTCACCGTTTTTTACAACACATGCCTAGCGGACTTCAATGCGCTTGCATCTTTTAAGTATTCCCGGCGGACTCTCGTCTCGCCATTTTGTCAATTGATGCCAAGCGGACTCTCAACGCGCTTGCATTCCTTTTCTTTTTTCCTCTCGTTTTGCAATTTTTTCAACTGATGTTAAGCGGACTCTCAACGCGCTTGCATCTTTAAATTTCCAGGCGGACTCTCGTCTCGCCATTATTGTCGATTGATGCCAAGTGGACTCTCAACGCACTTGCATTTGTTCAATTTTCTAGCGGACTCTCGTCTCGCCATTTTTTTAATTGAAGCCAAACGGACTCTCGATGCGCTTGCATCTATTCAATTTTCAAGCGGACTCTCGTCTCGCCGTTTTTCAGTAGATGCCAAGCGGACTCTCAACGCGCTTACATCTTTTTTTAGTTCTTTCGGCGGACTCTCGTCTCGCCATTTTTTTCCACCAAGCGGACTCTCAGCACGCTTGTTTCCACCATATTTTTTCACTTTCACTGCACTTCAAGTTTATATTTACAACTTTTTTTTTTACACTATTAAATACAAGCTCGCGTAGGATGATTCCCTACTCAAACAATGAAAATTTGGTTCCACAGTCCTGTCTAGGTCGCCAATGTGCAACATCAACTTCTTAGTGAGGGAATCACCCAATACGCGAGCGCAATACACACGCGACTTACTTGGCCGAGAGCTGACCCACGAATGCGGCAATGTTGCTCGGCTCGTATGTACGTGCAGCAGAGAGCGGGAATCGGGTTGAAGTCCTTCAAAGGCTGAGATTTAGGCAGTGTGCGTGTGGCTAATAGATCGGCGCCACACACAAGGCAAACTGGCTTTCTGCGGCGAAGAAGGTGTACAAGGTGGCTGTACAAAATCTGATGGCAGGGGTTAAGCGTAATGTCCGGCAATTCGGATTTGGAAAAGCGGAAGCCTAACTGAATATTTTTCCTGAATTTTATACTAATTTAACGTGAAAAAAAAAATTAATTTGATTTTTCAAATAAACGATTTCACCGATTTACACGCGTTTTCCCTTGATCAAATTTTGACCTTATCACCCTTTATGAAAGCTTTTGCCCAATTTGTGCCAATTTATTGAAAATTTGGATAATGTTTTATCATCGCCCCCCTCGTAACGTTTCAACTCCAAGTGACAAAAGAAGGAAATTGGTTCCGGCCATATGAATGATGAGTAAATGAGCTTGATTCATTTTTTTAAATTAATATTCGTATTGAAACTAATATTTTGAAAAAATAAAAATAAAAGAGATAACTGATTGAAATAAATTTTAAGAAGTATGTATTTTCAATCTAAACTGCAGACTTGAAAATTGCAAATTGACGTAAAAATTCAACAATTTACTGAAATTTGAAACTTGTTATCCTATTTTCGTCGCAGCTCCTCTACATCAGCACCGCCCTTGGATCGGCAATCGGTTTGACCGCCATGGGAACTCATGCCTATCTCAAAGTGATGGGCTATGACGTGAGCGCAATCAACTGGATCCCGGTGGCCAGCCTTTCCTGGGTCATCTTCATCGCCTCAGTTGGAATTCTTCCGCTGACCTTTGTCATCCTGTCGGAGATCGTTCCTCATAAGGTTTGTTCTCAATACATTATTCCTTTAAACCTATAAATATACCAGTATTTAAAAAAAAATGTCGTTACAGCTCCGAAGTTTGGTAGGATCCCTGTGCACCACCTTCCTCTGGGTGGTGAGCTTTTTGGTGGTGAAATATTTCCCAGTCGTGGTCGAGGTCCTGGGCATGCATGGTTGTATGTGGACCTTCGCCGGATGCTGTCTATTCGGGCTGCTCTTCAATGCGTTCTTCATTCCAGAAACACGAGGCAAAAGTATCGACGAAATTACGCTCGCCATGGAGAGCAGGGAGAAGAAATAATTTCAGAAATAGTATTTTCGGATATTATTTTTAAAACCACAAGGTGCAAAAAGTTGTATCGTTCGTCACGCGCGAAATGTGCAATACATATAGTTAACTAGGGAAACACCAACAAACAACTACTGACAAATAGTAAAACAAAAATAAACATTCCCTCACAAACCGTTGGCCAGTGCATTATGAGAGCAGGGTATCGACGATTGTAATCCGATCGAAGCTTTAAGCCCAAAAGCGTTATTATGTGATCTTGTCTCATTAGTCTTTAGGTTATATTCTTACAGTAAGTGTTAGCAAGTATCCGTTTATTTAAATGATCATTCGTTTGTGACGAAGTCAATTATGATAGTTCCTTTTCGTTATATAATAAAGAATGATATTCTTAGAAAAATATTTCCTGGTTTTGATGAAGTAGAAAGAATCTATTCCAAGCAAGTAATTAAGCCCTTAAACAAACTGAGGAACAACTAGACTTTATAGTGTCAAACGAGTTTATGTAGAAACTTTTCTTATAGATTGCTTTATGTATAGGGAATAATAGCGAGACACCACTTTGTCCGAAATGCTTTACTAGCAGAAGAACTGTCATGCTAGAAATTCAGTGTAGTTTCTGAATTTCGAAAATAGGTTTCATAGAGAATCGTAAGTTATTCTAAAAATAAGAGAAATTTTCCAAAGTCGCCATAAACTTGCGATCAAATCCATTTGAAATATTCTCGAGTTCGTGTTTTGCATTCCAAATTTTTTCCTAATTTTGTCCGCTGCAAATACTTTGAAATCTCGTATATGGATTAAATGAATTAGCTGTTGCCAAGAAACAGGAAATTTAATTATTTTTTTATATTTTTCGCATTGGTACAAATTTCTAGAAAAAGGAGAGGAGCTGTAACATTTAAATGAAATGGTACATTTTAAAATGCTTTATGATTCCCAAGATGCTCAGAAAATAACAAAAACGATAATAGTGTTATTTAAATTTGAAATCAAATTTTATCCCGTTTGAAATGTAAAATTATAAAGCTTCATTTTTAACTACTCGACCGTATGGTGGAATAAAAAATAAGAAATTCTTAGAAAAAATTCATGTATTGGGACCAATACAAAAAGGTTTTGACAGAATATAATACAGAAATTCGAAAGGCAAAAAGAAGGCACTGGCTATTGACGTGTGAAAAAATAGAAGGTGTTTCGGTAGTTTCAAGACTACACAAAGCACTTTCTAGAGATCACTCTAATGGGCTGGGTCAATTAAGGGGGGGGTAGGGTCTAACACTTTCAAAAAATCGATTTTTTTATTTTTTTATTTTCTTATTGTAAAACATTTCAAGAATGTTGTGTCAAATTTTCAAGTCAATTGAAGCAAAACTGTAGAAGTTATAGGCTTTTATCTCCTCCTATCTAATACTGCAAGAAAGCAAGAGCAGAAACTTCAAACGCGTTTTTCTCGAAAGCACATTTTTAAAGTCCGTGGACATCGTCATTTGAAAACTACTTATCCGATTCTTTTCAAATTTGGAACATAGTTTTTACATATAAAATACCAGACCCCAACGTTTTTCTTTTTTGATTTTTTTACTTTGAGGAGATTTTATAGGTGAAAAATGGCGGATTTTTAAGTGAAAAATCGTAGTTTTTACTTCAAACAGCCACAAAAATTTCATAAAAATATTTTTAAGTTAAATAAAAACGTTGGGGTCCAGAAAAACATCTATTAAAAATATTTTGCTCTGATTTTTTGAATTCAGATGATTCTGTGCTGAGATACAGTGTCCACCGCAAATCCTGTTTTCTAAAAGGCATCCTCGAAAATGCTCCGTCACCGGCTCATTTTTCAATATTTTTCTACGAAAAAATTACTAAATGTTCTTTTAACAATGCTTTGTATAATGCAAAAAACTTGAATACATTTGTTTGAACGATAGCTCTAGAAAAAAATCGTGAAAATGGTGTTTTTTTATACCCGTTAGACTAAGGTTGCCAGAATTATTTCCACTCCCATCCGGGCCTAGCAATTCCGGGCATTTTTTCAAAAAAACCTGGCAAAATCCGGGCATGGATTTCAATTTTTCAAATCCAAAAACCGGGCAAAAACCGGGCAAAATTTAGGTGTTATTATACATAAAAGCAAAGAAAAAATGAAATTAATATTTTATTAATGTAATTGCAGACTTCAAAAAACTTTTTGGAACACTTACATATTTGAAGGTTTATAACAGTAAATCAGCGAAATTATTTGAAACAGCCGTTGAAAATTTCCATACCGTTAATCGATTTTGCTGAAACTTACTCAAAAACTTTGATTTTTTTTATGATTACTTTATGAAAATTGTGAAAAAATCCGGGCAATATCCGGACTTTTTTCACGATATCCGGGCAACCGGGCCGGACCGGACTTTCTCGAAATTTTGCATCAAATATCCGGGCAAACCCGGATAAAACCGGGCAATCTGGCAAGCTTACGTTAGACCCTACCCCCCCCTTAATAAAAGAAGATGGATCATTTACTTCTTAATCTGCAGACACTTTAACTCTGATGATGGAGAGTCACTTCCCAGATTCAGAAGTTGTTAGTATAGACCTGGGGGAGGAAGACTGAAATTTGCTGTATCGTTTTCTGTATCGTTTTTTTACTGTTCGGCAAAAAGCCAGCAATTGTTGAAAAGATTTGTAATCATTAAAATTTTTACTTTAGATGATCAGTTTCGTGTAGCGAGTCATGTAACTCAGTTGTTTAGGTGCTAAATTTAGATTAAGCTATATTTTTAGAACAACCATTAATCAAACCATTTTTATTCATCAGCTTCAAAACTTTGACGAAATTTGAGCGACTCAATATGCTTGTTCATGCTAGAATTAGCCACAACAAAACAAAACCTAATTAAATCATTGTTTTATGCAAAAAAAGTGCTTTTCAGCATCATACAAGTTTTATTAAAAATCACTAAATAAGAAAATAAAATTTTGAACCTTCGCACTGGTCGGTAGATTGATGAGAGAAATTTGACGTTTGAAAGATTTTTTTCTTTTTTTTATTCAGTCTTCCTCCCCCAGGTACAGGCGAAGCGAATTCGAATGTTAAATGGGCCATAGATTCTTTTGCACCGTTCAAGTCTCCTGGAGTGGATGGAATATTCCCATTGTTCATACAAAAGGTGAGCAAGGATTTGGTCCCGATCCTAACCAGACTTTTTCGAGCAAGTTTTATGCTAGTACATATTCCGACATGTTGGCAAAAAGTAAGAGCTGTTTTTATACCAAATGCTGGAAAACGTAATAATAATATTCCTAAATCATACAGACCAATAAGGTTGACCTCCATTCTTCTTAAAATTATGGAAAAACTTGTGGATTTTCACATAAAAGCAACATATATCAAAAAGAAACCCTTAAATGAACAACAATTTGCATATCAAGCAAATAAATCAACCATAACAGCTTTGCACAAACTAGTTGCGAAAGTTGTAACATCAATTGAAGTGAAAGAAATTGCTCTAGCAGCCTTCCTTGATATTGAAGGAGCTTTCGACAGCGCTTCACATAATTCTATCAAAACGGCGATGATATCCCGTGGTTTCGATGAAATTGTAATAAAATGGATTCAGGCAATGCTGAGCAATCGAAAAATTACAGCCAAGCTAGGAGATACATCACTGACAGTGAAAACAACAAAGGGTTGCCCTCAAGGAGGAGTACTATCGCCTCTGTTGTGGACACTGGTAGTAGATGATCTCCTGAATAACTTGACTGAATTGGGCTTCGAAGTGCTCGGCTTTGCAGATGCATAGTAGTCATAGTACGAGGTAAATTCGACTGCACTGTTAGTAATAGGATGCAAAATGCCTTAAATTACTGCCTACAATGGTGCAAAAAAGAAGGACTTAACATAAATCCCTCAAAAAGTACAATAATTCCATTTACAACAAAAAGTAAAGTTGATATAAAGGAATTAACCTTGAATAATGAACGCATAGCACTAGGAACTCAAGTTAAATTTCTTGGTGTTATTCTTGACCAAAAGCTGAACTGGAACGCGCACTTAGAATACGCTATTTCTAAATCTCTGGGTATGCAGCAAGACTTTTGGAAAATCATGGGGACTAAAGCCGAATTTGATCTCATGGATCTATACAGCAATATCGAGACCCAGATTATCCTATGCAGCTCTTGACTGGTGGCCCAAAACATTACAGGAAACAACACGGAAGAAACTATGTAAATTACGAAGAGAAGCATGCCTTTCAATAACTGGAGCATCAAAGTCAACTCCATCGTCTGCGCTGGACGCAATCTTAAATCTCTTGCCTCTACCTGAGTACGTGCAGTTGGAGGCGGAAAAAGCAGCTTTAAGATTGAAACGAACTGATTTATTACAAAATTGGGAGCTTAAAGGGCACCTAAAAATTCTAAACAGGTTCAACATGAATGCATTGGTTACATCCGTTCAAGACTGGATGATTACTAAACCAAATTTTTATACAAGTTTCAAAGTTATTGCTACGGATCGATTTATATGGGCACAGGGTGGCCCTACAACTAGGATAGGATCGATAAATTTCTTCACTGATGGCTCAAAAATGAATAATAATGCTGGTGCCGGAATATATGGTCCAGGGGTAAACAACTCGATTCCAATGGGAGGCTGGCCACCAATTTTTCAAACAATTTTAAAAAAATCGTGAACTTGATTGACTGACCAATTTTTTTAATGTGAAATCGGGCGCTGAATCTGAAAAAGAAATTCAAAAAAATCTCAGTAGAACCGTTTTTGAGTTATGCTCCAATTATAAAATTTCGGAAAAATAAAAAAAGTTCTTGTACTTAGATTAAAATATCACGGACGGCATAACAATAATTTGAAATCCCTCTTTTGCATATTGAAGGTGAATAAATTTTCTATCGATCATCTGAATAATGTTTTTGTGTATGATCAACAGTATTGTCGATATTAGTGACTATATGATAGAAAAAAATATAAAAAACGCATTTTTGAAGAGAAAATTTTGTTTCAGCGGAAGTTTTAGACTCGATAGTAACATTTAAAAAATCTAATTTTCTTCGGTGCTTAAATGTCAATTTAAAACAAAGATTTCAAGTAGTTATTTATCATAATCGGTTGAAAATTGAAGTAGTACCATAACAGAATTTTTTGTAGTTTGAATAATTTAACGAACTGCTGTATACTAATCATAGTATAGGAAGGATGAAACATGATAAATCTCACTCGCTCCAAGAAAAAATAATTTATTAGCTTACCAGAAGGTCACATGCCAAATTTCAGGAAGATCTGACCATAGGGAGGGGTTGCTTGAGTCTCAAACGTGAAAAAAATTTTAAGGTATTCTGCAATAACTTTTTTCATCACCAGCCGAATGTTTTTTATGGTTGATTTTATTAAAGCCTAAGTTGAGACAAATACTTCACTAGAAGACTGTAACTCGATTGAATTTGAAACAGAAAAGTTATTGCGGTTCAAAGATTGTATTTTGATCGAAAATTCTCGTATAAAACGCAATGCGTAAAAAGTGCTCATTGCGTGTTGGACAAAATTTGCAGCCTTTGAACTGCAATAACTTTTTTACTTCAAGTCCAATCGTGTTGCAGTCTTCTAGTGAAATATTTGTCTCAACTTAGGCTTTAATAAAATCAACCATAAAAAACAATCGGCTGGTGATGAAAAAAGTTTTGATGAAAAACCAGTATTTTTCGTTCCTCTCGGGCAGAATACCATAAACTTTTTTTTTCACGTTTGAGACTCAAGCAACCCCTCCCTATGGTCAGATCTTCCTGAAATTTGGCATGTGACCTTCTGGTAAGCTAATAAGTTATTTTGACTTGGAGCGAGTGAGATTTATCATGTTTCATTCTTCCTATACTATGATAAGTGTACAGCGGTTCGTTAAATTATTAAAAACTACAAAAAATACTGTTATGGTACTTCTTCAATTTTCAACCGAGTATGATAAATAACTACTTGAAATCTTTGTTTTAAATTGACATTTAAGCGCAGAAGAAAATTAGATTTTTTAAATGTTACTATCGAGTCTAAAACTTTCGCTGAAACAAAATTTTCTCTAAAAAAATGCGCTTTTTTTAATTTTTTCTATCATTAATTCACTAAAATCGACAATACTGTTGATCAAACGCAAAAACATTATTCAGATGATCGATAGAAAATTTATTCACCTTCAATATGCAAGAGAGAGATTTCAAATTACTGTTATGCCGTCCGTGATATTTTAATCTAAGGACAAGACCTTTTTCTATTTTTAAATTTAATAAATGGAGCATAACTCAAAAACGGTTCTACTGAGCGCCCGATTTCACATTAAAAATGACTTTCAGTTTACTAAGTTCAAAAATGCTGTTAACTAGTGTTATCAATCCAAAATCAAGTGAACCTATACTGGGTTCCAGGCCACTGTGGTATAGAAAGCAATGAAAAGGCAGATGAACTCGCTAGGAAAGGATCTGAAAGGCGCATGATTGGCCCTGAACCTTTTTGTGGAGTATCTAGGTACTTGTGCTCTTACAAGTGAATTAAAAAAAATGGGAGAACTCAAAGATCAAATTCAAATGGCTTTTAGCCATCGGTGCTATCTAAAAAATTCATAAAGCCCGATTCTAAGAAAACTTGTGAACTTCTAAGTCTATCGAAAAGGGATCTTAAAACAATTACATACCTTTTTACAGGACACTGCCCATGCAACTACCACTTACATCAAATTGGCAAACTCAGTAATGAGATGTGCCGGTTTTGTCAAACTGAAGTAGAAACTGCAGATATCTTATGACACATTGGGTGGTATGAAAAAAACTTAGTAATTGCTTTTGCTAAACTGAATCGAGCAGTCGAGCAGTCGCTTAAAGCAATTGCTTCGGTTGTTATGAATAAAGTTTTTTTGACAGCTGTTTTCTCAGTCAGGAGCTTTTACTTTTAGAACAAGCTAGTTTGGTATGAATAAAGCTCAAATCTGAAGCAATTGCTCGACAAATCTCGTAGTAATTGCTTTATTTTCTAAGCATGCTCGGTAGCAGACTTTTCCAATAAAAAATTCTTTAATAACGTCATGAACTTATCAAATTAGCAATATTTCACTTCAAAACAATTCAAAAAGGTATTTTCAACATGAATAAAGAGAAGTCGAAGTGATAACCCAACTTTTTTCATATTCCTGTCGTAGTATAAAATCATTCGTTTAAGATGACAATAAACAAATCAATTAGTAAATATCTCAAATTAAAAAAAAAAATCCGGCTATAGTGGAAGAAGTCCCAATTGGCTCAAAGTAAGAAATAAATTGTAATAATTTAAAACATTATACAGATCTCTCATTTTTATATAATTTTTTATAATCCTAAGATTTAAAAAAAAATCTAAATTAAAATGCGCGCCTATTGCCTATTTTTTTATACATCGGATTATCCCGATCCGAATACATGTGGGAGAGCTTATGATAAATATTAAAGTTAGGCCATTTTTTGTTTAACAATATTCGAATATGTATTCAATTTTCTTTAAACATCAACATACGAGCACGCATTAACAAAAAATTCCTGTCGTTCTTACACCCACCACCCGCTTCGTCGACTTCAATGCTACTTTAGCCGTACTTATCAATTTTCTGATCGTCTTCTTTCATTTTACTTTAGAAAACTTCAGATTCTGCTGGTTGGATAGCTCTATTTTTCGAAGCAAAAGCTATGTTCTAAGACTTTAGTACACATCCGCTAAGCAAATGTTTATTCATACCAAACTAAGCAAATGCTTTGGACTTTTGCTTTGATTGATTTCGAGCTAAGTAAAAGCTACCGAAGCAATTGCTAAACCTTATTCATACCACTAATTGACTGAAAGTTCTTGGTAAGCGAATCTTAACGCCCGATGATATGTGGAAGATGAAAGCCAGTAAGATGGTGGGATTCATAAGAAATACCATCCCAAAATGTCTCGATTTCGACTACAACTGCCATCTCTATCAATGATGACAGTATTGCGTGATCAGACAAATAATAAATTGGGTTATTCCACAATAGATCTTCTCATACAAAAAAAAAAAAAAAACTACAAAAAAAATAATAGCTTTATAACTTTCTTATACCTAAATGCTGGTTGAAATATTCAAGTGAGATTTTCCATCAAGTCTAAAACACGAGTAGTCTCATTTTTTACAAGTGTAAATCGAAGACGATGTAATTTTCAACTCCTTTTGATATAATTTTAGTCTTTTTTCAAAAAGTGAATAGAAATACATTGTTTTGCTATAATTTTACATTCCGTGATGTAAAAATCAAGCGGTCAATGAATTTTATATCACAAACAGTGTAAAATTGTATGTTTGATTTAAAATTAAATGCAAATGTGCAACTTGTGTGGCGCGCGTCGGATAAAAAGTAAACAAGTAAGAAAATTATTCGAAAACGAGTCGTAGGCGTGGCTCTAACATTTCCAGAATCCTTCAAAAGCTGGTAGGTCCATAATAATGTCATATTGAAAAAAGAATGCTGTTGAAATTAATCATTTTTCTCTCCATTGCAGCAAAATCAGGTTTTTCGCAGTGGCAGTGATTTTTCGGAGAAATTTTCGTGTTCTGGGACGAATCGAGGATCCTGGTGACGGCCATCTGTACAACATCACCGTGCTGGGAATCATCGGATGAAACAAAAATTCCAGGCTGACGCTGTACGTGATGGTGTATATCTTTTTAGGTTATTTTCGGAAATATATGCAAAATTAAAATTTTAAAAGCAGCGTATTCGTTCATAGACAACAGCAAAACCTGAATATTTAGCAAAGATTTCTAATATTTACGATAATAAATCTTAAAATTAACATTCCCGTGTTTTTTTTTACACGACGGCTTTCGTCGCTCGATTTCGTGCATTGTTTTCGATCTAAATTTACACGCCTCAAAAATTATATTCTTGAAAAAAAATACATCGTGATAGAATTTTACATCAAAATCGATGTTCCTTTTTCGTGCATCGTTTTCGGTCTTAAATTACACAAATTTTTCTTGCTGTGTGGTGTGTGGTTTTCACTAAAAATTTCCGATTAGCAAAAGTGAACAAATAAAAACATTATTTTGGTAAAGTATTCCATTTTTTGTAGTTCAAAATTATGTTATGTTTTATAGATCAATTAGAATTCAAATAAGTATTAAAATATTTTACCATATTTCGAAAAATCGTTAAATAAATTACAAAAGAAGGGTGAAAACGCAAGAAATGGATTACAGTGGTGATTTAAAACGCACGTTACATGCCGACATGGCTACTATTATTGAACATACAGTGTCTTTCCGTTATTTATCGAACTGGCGTTAATAAACAAGAATTGAAGCCTTGGCAACTAGGGAGAACATCTCTCTGCAGTGAAGATGAATAATAAATAATTTTATTTGGTTAAAAAAACGATAAAATGAGAAGAAACTAGAGGAATGAGAAAACAGGACTCTGGCTGAATACCTTTATGGGTACGTACAAGAGAAAGAGAGAGAGGACGAGGTTCATGCAAAACGATACTTGTTGGAGGGATCAGTTTGTACAAGATTGTATTGGGTTTGGGCCTGGTAAAAAGAATAAAGCTTGCTTTACTCTTACACAGATTTCCGTTAGAATGACTGCTTCGGAGTGAAATTGAAGTGAAAACTATTGGGCTTGGGCCTGCTAAAAAGAATCAAGCCTGCTCTTCACTCTTACACAGATTTCCATAAGAATGACAGCTAATCGGAGTGAAATTGGAGTGAAGGCTATTGCTTTCTCTGTTTAACACATGAGAAATCGTATACCGCGTTTACGAGCGCTCCCATCGTGTAGGGTTCTACATTAAACATTATAATAAATGCGCATCCCAAAAATGACACTACCTTGATAGTTGTATGCACCATGACAGATGATGCTACCTTGAGAGTTTGAAGTGGGAGAATGACAACCAGCTCGGTACCGGGGAGATTAGTGGTGAGCACGAAAGCGTACGGACGTACTGTAGACGCGTCGATCGGGAATCGTCTTGGAAACGGAAGCAACCTATCTGAGCCATATCCGACAACGTGGCGACGAGGATTAATCGGAAAGGTAAGGTGAATAAGCGTAATTTCGAATGTTTGTTAGTGGATTTTGCTCAATGCAAGTGAATTTGTTTTTTCCGGTCATTAAATTTTCGCTCGACGGCAAAATGGATGCCGAATATACGCGGAGCCCGGGCCCCAAATGACACGAAAAAAGATGGCTACCAAGCTGTCGATTGAACAAAGATAAAAAGAGGATGTAAAAAGTTTAGTGATTTGTTTAGATTGATATGTGTGATTGTGCGAACCATTATGGCCGGGAGCCTAGTAAAACATAGTTGGATGCTGTGTTGGTGACTCTAGTGCTAGAGACTTGTCAGGAAAAGTTGGCTGGGTGCTTGGTGCTTCTATGAGTGACACTTGTGCTGGGAGCCGAGTGTGAGTGAAAATCATAGCTGGGTGCTATGTGTGCGCGACGAAAAAGAAACATAGCTGGGTGCTATGCTTGTTGACACTTGTGCCGGGAGCCGAGTGGGTGAAAATATCATAGCTGGGTGCTATGTGACGAATCAGTAGCATAGCGGGGTGCTTTGCTAAGTAACACTTGTGCCGGGAGCCAAGTGGGAGTGAAAATCATAGCTGGGTGCTATGTGAGCGCGACGAAAAAGAAACATAGCTGGGTGCTATGCTTGTTGACACTTGTGCCGGGAGCCGAGTGGGTGAAAATATCATAGCTGGGTGCTATGTGTATATGACGAATCAGTAGCATAGCTGGGTGCTTTGCTAAGTAACACTTGTGCCGGGAGCCAAGTAGGAGCGAAAATCATAGCTGGTGCTATGTGTGCGTGACGAAAGAGAAGCATAGCTGAGTGCTTCCCTGGATGACATTTTAGTCGGAAGCCGAGTGTGTGTGTACAAAACATAGCAGGGTGCGATGTTCAGTGACACAGTGAAGGGAAACATGGCAGAAGGCTGTGTGGAAGTAAATTGAGTGTTAAGATGAAAAAAAGAGTACAGGGTAGGATTCCAGGCAGATTTGATTATAGCCGTATGCTATGATTAAAATTTTGCCGGAAGTCAAGAGAATTAGTTTTATGCAATGAATGCCGTTATTATGACAATGTTTTAGAATATCGTTGTCCGATGTCATATTGAGAAAAAAAAACTATTGCCACAAAGCAAAGGATACTTAGGTTTGTTTTTCCAATCTCTGTTACTTTCAGATGGAAGAAACCAGACCCCTGCCCATGTTCCGCTGCGAACAAATTGAGAGCAAAAAGTTGGCTAAAGCTTGGCAAGAATGGAAAGGCTCATTGGAGTACTATTTCGATTCTTACCAGATAAGCGACCAGAAGATCATGCGGTCTAAAATGCTGCATTTAGGAGGACCGCAACTTCAAAAGGTGTTCAGGAGCCTGGACGGTACAGAGGATTTCCCTGTCGTTCTTCTTGAGAAGAGATATTACGATTTGGCTATCGAAAGGTTGGATGCCTACTTTAAGCCTCGTAGTCAGGACGTCCTGGAACGACACATACTACGTAACATGAAACAGGGAGCCAACGAACGTTTCTCCCATTACGTGTTACGCTTGCGTCAGCAAGTGAGCGATTGTGGTTTGGAAAAGTTTCCCGACGAAGCTCGAAACATCATTGAAGAGCTTATGATGGTGGATGTCATTGTAGAGGGCTGCAATTCGCAAGAACTGAAACGTAAGATTCTAGAAAAGGATCGTTCTCTAACCGAAATTGAAGCGTTAGGTGAGTTCATTCTGTTTTATCTTAATTTATTTCAAGAGGATTTTTTATCCTTCGTGGTCCTTGTAGGTGAGTCACTGGAGAGTGTGATAATCCAAGAAAAGGAGATGAAGGTTGGTACCCGGAACGAAATGGTTGGGCAATCTGAGGTCTGCAGAATAAGATCAAATAGAGCACCATCTAATCGTCGGCAAGACAGATTTTTAAAACGTTTCGTCACAGGACGTAGCAAGGGAGGAGAGAAAAAACCTGGAACTGTATGCTACGCATGTGGTCGATATGGTCACATTTCAACGTCCTCAGAGTGTCCAGCCATCGGACAAGAATGTCGCAAGTGCAAGAAAACAGGACATTTCGAAAGCGTTTGTCGTAAACGCTCGCTGTATGCAAAAGCAAAGTCACCGCCGAAAAAAGTTCAAGCCATTGACGATATCAGTGTGCCAATTGTGAATGAAGCGAAAGTAGAGCCTGAGAATAGCAACAAAGTCTACTACACTTTCTACACAGGCAGTCAGGCCAACGTATTCAATTGCAACATTGGTGGCACAATGGTGGAAGTCTTCATCGACTCGGGGTCTGAGCTGAATTTGATAACTACTGAAACATGGGAGCAGATGAAAGCTCAACGGGTCGTTGTGTCAAATTGCAAAAAGGGTTCCGACAAGATTCTTAAGGCCTACGGAAGTACGAAACCGCTTCATATTCTTGGTACTTTTGAAGCCAAAGTTGAAATAGGAAAACAATCAGCTGATGCGATTTTCTTCGTTGTCGACGGCGGGCAAAGGAACTTACTCGGTGATGTTACATCTAAGAAACTGGGCATCCTCAAGATCGGTTTGGGAGTGAATGCAATCACGGATACCGAAGAATTGAAACGTTCACCATTTTCTAAAATTTCTGGAGTCAAAGTTCGTATTGAAATGGATCCCAATGTGAAACCGGTGTTTCAACCTCTTCGACGTATACCCATCCATTTGGAGAGCGCCATTAACGAAAAATTGGAAGAGTTACTACGACGTGATATCATTGAGGTTAAACGTGGCCCTGCGACGTGGGTATCCCCACTGGTGGTAGCGACCAAAGCAAATGGTACAATAAGGTTGTGTATCGACTTGAGACGCGTTAATCAGGCAGTGGTTCGAGACCGTCATCCAATGCCGGTAATTGAGGAGGTTATTGCGAAAGTCGGTAAGGGCAGAGTATGGAGCGTTCTGGATGTAATGGATGCTTTCTTCTTATTGGAACTTGAAGAAGATTCGAGAGATATCATGACCTTCATTACCCACCGGGGATTATACAGGTTCAAACGCTTGCCTTTTGGACTTGTATCCGCACCGGAAATTTATCAGCGTACCATGGATGAGATATTGGTAGACTGCGAGGGTGCATACTGGTATCTCGATGATATCGGCGTTGAGGGTAGTACTTTGGAAGAACATGACATCCGATTGGAAAAGGTATGAGTCATTTATTTGATGTTATAAGAGAAAAACGAAAATAAACAACATGTCAATGATTGATTCTACTTTGTTTATTTTCTCGTTCACACAACGATTTTAGGTCCTTAAAAGGCTCAAGGATAGAGGAGTTGTCCTCAACTGGGCAAAATGCAAATTCCGCGTCACTGAATTTGAGTTCTTGGGATACAAAATATGTCCGCAAGGTATAACCCCTTCCGCTGTTAAACGCGATGCTCTAGCTTCTTTTCGTCGTCCGGTGAATGAAAGCGAGGTCAGGAGTTTTCTGGGCTTGGCCAATTATATGGGGAAATTCATCCCAAATTTAGCAGAGCTCGATGAACCACTAAGAAGATTGATTCAAAAAGGGATTAAATATCATTGGGGAGCAGTAGAAGAAAAGGCTTTCAATGATATTAAATTTTCTCTGACGCGAGCCAGCTGTCTTGGATTTTTCAACTCGAGGGATGATACCTCAGTGTTCGCAGACGCAAGCCCTGTTGCTTTGGGGGCAGTCCTTGTCCAAACAAACGACAAGAAAGAAGCTAGAGTTATCTGCTACGCTTCAAAATCGCTTACGGAGACAGAAAAGCGATACTGCCAAACCGAGAAGGAGGCCCTCTCGCTAGTTTGGAGCGTTGAAAAATTCCAGAACTATTTGATAGGAAGGAAGTCTAATCTTCTGACGGACTGCAAAGCCTTAACATTCTTGTTTGCTCCTACCTCCAAACCATGTGCTCGCATTGAAAGATGGGTATTACGCCTACAGAGTTTCCAGTATAAAATAATTCACATTCCTGGACAGAGTAATATTGCCGATGTCTTGTCACGATTGACTACGCTCACCCCACAAGCATTCGATGAATCAGAGGAAATCATAATCAAAGAGATAGTTTCAGCTGGAACCAATACTTTTGCACTGACTTGGGCAGAAGTTGTATCTGCTAGTCGTGAAGACTCAACTATAAGGTTGGTTCAAGAAGCTCTAACCGCAAATAAATTTGACGAGTTGCCTTTGTGTTTTAAACTGATAGTTACTGAGCTATGTTTTGTTGATGATGTTCTGCTAAGAGGTGATCGCATTGTCATACCTAGTGAGCTGCAGCAGCGTATTTTGCAGCTGGCACATGAGGGGCACCCCGGCATCAGAATGATGAAAGCACATCTGCGGGCTAATGTGTGGTGGCCCAAGATGGATCAACATGTGGAGACATTCGTTAAGGCCTGTCGAGGATGTGCGCTCGTGTCCGCTCCTAATCCACCAGAGCCTATGATTAGGAAGAAGTTCCCAACTGGTCCATGGGAGCATATCGCCATAGACTTTCTAGGACCACTCCCCGAGGGAGAAAGTCTATTAGTTTGTATCGACTACTATAGTCGATATTTAGAAATAATCGAGATGCGGGATATCACAACGACAAGCGTTATTGAACAACTGTTGATATTATTCTCTCGATATGGCATCCCTCATTTTCTGAGAGCGGATAATGGGCCGCAATTTTCTTCAGAAGAGTTCCGATCTTTTTGTATTGAACAGGGTATAAATCTGGAATCAACAATACCATACTGGCCACAAATGAACGGTGAAGTGGAGCGCCAAAATCGTTCAATTTTGAAACGCCTCAGAATTTCGCAAGAGTTAGGAAAAGATTGGCGGAAGGAATTATATCAGTATCTATTAACATACCACTCAGCAATTCATCCCAACAAACATTTTTGCTGATTAAAAACGCCAATTCTCTGATCGTATGCTGTTTTGAGGTGCTGATTGCTGTTTCAGCTTTCTGGCTGAAGAAAGAAATATTTCAGCGCTGTTTCAGCGTATAAGGAAGTTTTATTTCAGCCAATAGAAAGTAGGGGAAAATTGGCTGAAGAATAACTCGTTCAGCCTTTGTCCAACCATTTTTGACACCTTCAAATTTGACAGCCGTCAGCTGTACAAGGGTAGCTTCGAAAGCGTCTTTCAGCAATACCAAACTTTTTGTTATTCATGACGAATCAAAATAATTATCTTTTGAATCGTCTAATGATTCGAGATTTCTCATTTTGCATTTTGAAATGGCCTTGCCGGGAAATTAACATTTTATTCTCGTAGCAATTTCAATTTCTTCATATGAAATTGACCTTGGTTGAGAAATATTTTGGTCGCTTAAGAGCGACACTTTTCTGTTCCTTCGCAGAATGCATGGATGGTTCTGCCTTCTGCGGCATGAGACCAACAAGTCGTAGGTTCAAAGTTCGAGACAAGTTCAAATGAAGAAAAAATAACACGGGAGGGGAAAATTAGCTGGCGAACATCGGACATACATCGGTCAACATTCTTTTTGTTTTTTTTTGTTGCTCCGTCAATTGACGTTTCATGTGGTTTCATGTCATCTTCGCTGATTAATTTCTCCAGATCTCGATGTTTAAGGGCTGAACAGCAGCTTCTCTCTGAATTTGGGTTGCCTTCTTTCAGCAAGATAGCTGATTTAAAATTAGAACTAAACAATGTTTCAGCGGTTGTTCAGCAAAAAATGTTTGTTGGGATCCTACAACAGGGCGAGCGCCTGCTGAGCTGATGTTCGGGAGGCGTTTACGTTCAAAGCTGCCAGGTGTACCTACATCTATAAGCAATGATGAGGAAGCACGAGACCACGATATGATTCAAAAGGAAAAGGGGAGAGTATACGCTGATCTTCGCCGGAGAGCACGACCGAGTGGAATTGAAGTAGGAGATCATGTTCTAGCCAAGCGGATGAAAAAAGATAACAAGCTAAATTCCGAATTCGCTCCCGAAGAATTTGTTGTTACCAGTAAACAAGGGACGGACGTCATGATTCGCTCTTCATCATCTGGAAAGGAATTCAGGAGAAGTGCAGCACACCTTAAAGTCATTCCTGTAAAACCAACGGAAGGAGATACATCAGTGTCTACCCCTGTTCCAGACGACATAGATGTTGAAGGACCTTCGGGATGTTTGGAAGAGCAGGCATCCGAGAAGCAAACAGCTAGTAAGCCAACAGGAAGATCAACCAGGGTTCGATCAGAACCAAGTAAACTTAAAGATTTCATTACATATTGAACGATAAATTTCTTAACATTTCTTTTAAAGAAAGGGTGGGATGTAGGGTTCTACATTAAACATTATAATAAATGCGCATCCCAAAAATGACACTACCTTGATAGTTGTATGCACCATGACAGATGATGCTACCTTGAGAGTTTGAAGTGGGAGAATGACAACCAGCTCGGTACCGGGGAGATTAGTGGTGAGCACGAAAGCGTACGGACGTACTGTAGACGCGTCGATCGGGAATCGTCTTGGAAACGGAAGCAACCTATCTGAGCCATATCCGACACATCGCTCATGGGCGATGGAAGCAAAAAGTTATTCTTTCTCTCCTTAAGAAAAAACCCTTTAGAACTGTCAAAAATTGGGTGAAATTATAGCTGCATGCCACTTGCACTAATGCAAAACCATCACCCAAATTTGTCGGCGCTTCCATCGCCTATTGCTTGCTCTGTTAAACACATGATAAATCGTATACCGGGATTGCGAGCGCGCCCGTCGCCAATCAGATGATAGTCGACAGGCACGTTTCTAAAGATTAAGGATTTGAAACGTTTTACGTTTTAGGATGAAAAACGTTTTAAAATGCGGTTTATCGGTGACGTTAGACCATTAGTTTCATGAATCGTTTCAAACCTCAAATAACGGTGCGTTAGTAAATTGATTTTTTTAAGGTTTTAAAGGTCGATCGATTTTTCTGCATTGTTTATAATTTGGAAATTATGACCAAAAATAATTCCCCCGAAAAACTCTCCGAACACTTGGCATCACTGACTGAACAATAAATTAAAATTTTGGTTGTACCCCTCGTTCACGTTATGTCGACTTTAGTCAGAGCTGCCAGATTTTATAAAATTAGTACTAAAATATTCAAATTTTCTTCAAGAATAATTTTTAAACATATTTTTCAATGTTTAATAACTGAAATCATTATTCGAGATATAGGTCGATATTTTTCATTAATTAATGGTAAAACTTCTACTTATGTTTAACGGTTTGCAGCAACACATTTAAATATAAATCAAATTTTGAAAAATACTGCACAGAAAAAAATATACAGTATTTTTTTACAATGGTATTATATATGTTTGAATTTCTCAATGGCTGTACAGAAGAAACACATCCGCTTGGTACTAAGTATAAATTTATTCTGCTTGATGATTTTACCGCGATGATTGGCGTAACACTCTCTCTCTTTCTATCTTGACAAATGTTTCTCCCTACAACAGTGCAAAATCATTTTAATCAAAACTGGGTTATTATTACACGCTTCCTTTTTTTTATGTTGTCCATTCACCATAGTATTTCGGCGTTTTAACACTACGACCACTGCGAGTGCGAATTTCAGGAAGGATGGTAGAAGAAGGATGAACCACAGTTTCACTATCCTCAGAATCTACTACATCAGAATTTTCTGATGCAGTTTCGTAATATGACGATTTCATATCACTTCCTGATAAAGAACTTCTGCAGCTGTCATTCAGCTGCGTATTCCTTCTACCATCGCTTGGGTGATCAACTTTAGGAGCAGACGATCGAACAATGTTTTGATTATTTGGAAAGTCCAACGTTTGTTGCTCATACAATATTTCACTGCTATCGAAATCATTATTTCTGGTTTTAGAGATAAAGCGCCTGTTTCTATGATAATGATTATTAAACCTATCAGCTATTATATAAGATCTACCGTTCACATTTCTCACGATTCTACCGTAATTCCATTCTTTACCAGTTTTTTTGAACATTACAGTCTCTCCTTCATTCAGTGAAGGTAAAGGTTTAGAATGTTGATCGTAGTATGTTTTCTGCTTATTGCGCTTTATATCAAACCTTTCCTGAACGATCCTTTCTTCTACACTTGCTCTCTTAAGAAGAAGTCCATCTACGGGAAGCATAGTCTTTACCTGCCGTCCAAAAAATAATTGAGCTGGTGATAATTTCATGCTCGCGACAGGAGTCGTATTATACTCCAAAATCCTGTATTGATACAGCTCAATTTCATTAGCCTCATAGCAACGTTTTAAGAGATTTTTAGCAATTGCAACACCTTTCTCTGCTAATCCATTACTTTGTGCATATCGAGGACTAGAGAAAACGAATTGTGTATTGCACCGATTTGCGAACATCCTACAGGTTTCTGAATTAAACGGCACATTATCACACCGGATTTCAGTAGGATAACCATAGCAACAGAATAATTTATCAAGGAAATTCACAACGGAATCTGCAGTTTTATCAAGTAATTTACCAGCACAAAGAAACCCCGAATAGGAATCAATAAGCGACAGATAACTGTACCCAGCATATTCAAAAATATCAATGGAAACCTTGTGAAATGGATAAAATGGTTTATCATCTTGTACCAACGGCTCTTTTTGATTGTTTCTTTGAAACTTGTCACATATTGCACATGATTTTACTATATCCGTGATATCTTTCGTTAAACCAGGCCAGAAAACGTGCATACGAGCTCGAGCAAGGGTTTTTTCTATTCCCATGTGAGGAGCATGCAACCATTTACATATTCTTTCTTGCATGTCAGTAGGTATTACCAATCGATGGTTTTTAAAGAGAAGATCCTGTTCAAAATGCAACTCATCTTTTATCTTATAAAAGGACTGCGCTAGGTTGTCGAGTTTGTGGTACGAAGGCCAGCCTTCTTTAACATATTTGCACACGCGGCTGTATTTTTCATCCTTGCGAAGCGCTTCAACGCACAAGTTACGGTTATCTTCAGACATACATATTCGTTTGGTAACAGCATGGATTAAACCAGTCAAATGCATAGTGTCTTCTACGGGGTCATTCAGGGGAGCTCTAGACAAACAGTCAGCAATCAACATTTCTTTTCCAGGTTTATAAACAATTCTCAACCCAGGATACTTCAAAAGAAACATAAACATTCTCTGCAAACGTGCTGTTACTGAATCTATGTCACGATTTATCAAAGAGGACAACGGTTTATGATCCGAATGTACATCAAAATCCCGACCGTACACAAAATAATGAAACCGTTCACACGCAAAAACAATCGCCAGTAGCTCTTTTTCGATTTGTGCCCATCGCTGTTCGCTCTTGGTAAGACATCTAGAAGCGAAAGCCACTGGTTTTCCATTTTGTAAAAGAACACTACCCATACCGTCCTTAGAACTATCAGTTTGAATAACTATAGGTTTCGAAGGATCATATATAGCAAGAACAGGAGGAACGGTAATAGATTCAGTGAGATCCCTAAGCTCTTTTGTGTGCTTTGATGTCCAACACCATTTTGTGTCCTTTCTAGTTAGATCACGCATTAAAGCTGTTCGCTGAGACAAGTTAGAAATAAATTTCGCCAAATATTTAAATAGCCCTAACAACCGCATAACGTCTGTCTTATTCTCAGGTTTTCGGAAATCGGTTATAGCACGTATATACTTATTGTCTGGTTTGATGGTGCCATCAGCAATAACGTGCCCCATAAACGTAACCTCTCCACAACGATACTGCATTTTGCCTGAATTAAAGCGAATATTATTTTCCTTAGCTCGCTCCATCACAACTCTTAATGTTGTGTCATGCTCATTACTATCAGCTCCAGCGATTATAAGGTCATCAAAGTATACTTCAACACCTGGAATGTCTCCAAATATTTGGACCATTTTTTTCTGGAACATTTCAGGTGCACTATTGAGTCCAAAAGGAACCCGATTCCATTTATATCTACCATACGGTGTCATGAACGTTGTCAGATCTGAGCTCTTCTGGTCAAGCTCTAATTGCCAGAAACCACTTTTCAAATCTAACACAGTGAAGACTTTCTTTCCAGGCAGGCGACTCATTATACCATCTACGGTCGGTATTAAAAAGTGTTCACGCTTGATACACGCATTTAGGGGCTTTGGGTCTAAACAAATCCTCAACGAACCATTTGGTTTTTCAACAATTTGGATATTGTTGACCCAATCTGTAGGATAATCAACAGAACTTATAATGGATTGAGCCACCAAAACATCTAACTCATTTTTTAATCTGTCTAATAGTTGAAGGGGAAGACGCTTTTTGTAGTGCAAGCTTGGTACTGAACCCTCTTTTAGAACAATGGAACATATACCCGGACACTTACCCAAACCCTCGAAGATATCTTTGTAAAGTTCCACAAAATCATCTGGACAGGTTGGAAGGGGAACATTAGTTTCAACGGAACAAATACGTTTGATTAATTCAAACTCAATACAAGACTCCAATCCCAGCAGAGGCTCCAGTTTATTATCAACTATCAAGAAAGGTGCATTATACTTTTTGCCTTGAGCCGTATCAATACAGGTTAGGTTTACTTCACCGTGAATTTTTATTTCATTGGAACTATAATCGACAACATGAAACTTCTTACCACCAATCAATTGCACATTCAAGCTTTTAGCGACATTGAGAGGGATACAATTTATATCGGATCCGGTATCTAGTTTAAATGTCACTGGTCTGTTCTGAATAGTATATGTTTTCATCCATCTAACCCGATTGGTATTTTCATTTGTTGAACTTATTCTGTAATCAGATAGAATAATTTGCCCTAGCTTTAATGCACTGTTGACCTGATTATCAAAATTTCTACCAGACTCACCTGTGTTACGCCAGTCGATTGAACGAACGTTTTTTATATTAAACTTGTTGCTCCCGTCCCTTGGTGCTCGATACTCCCTACCGCCATCCGAGGATTTGCAGAATCGCTGATAATGTCCGATGATACCACATCGCCTACACTTGATTTCTTTCGCTGGACACTGCTGACGATGTTGACGATCAAACGGCTGCCCACAATTGAAGCATGATCGTTTTACAAGCTCAACTTTCTGTGGCTCGGAAACAGCAGCTTGCTCCATCACTGTCTTGACCTCCATGGCACCATTCCTATCCAACAGTTGCTTATTTGCAGCAGCTGTTTCGTACACTTTGCACATTTCAACGACTTGATGTAATGGATTATCCCTTCCATCCAATAGTTTCAATTGGAGAACTTTGTCCTCAACCCCGACGATGATACGATCACGTAACATTCTATCCGCGTACGATGTATGACAGTTAGTACACTCATATTCACAAAACTGCACTTGTGTGCGTAGTTCAGTCTCGAAACTAGAAAACGACTGTTTTTCACTTTGCCTAATGGCATTAAATTTGAATGCTTCCATAGTTATGTTTTTCTTCGGAAGGCAGTAATCATCAAAAGCTTTGATGACATCACACAACGTACGGCGAGCAGCAGCAACAACAACATGATTCACATCACCTCTTTCACCGTCGGCTTCTTCTTCCTCATCCATTCCTGGTTCCGTTCCGAACATTCCGTCGAAGCTACCATCGTTCGGAAACAGCGAATTATAAATTTCAACTCCGCGGTTGCCTACCAACCACAGGAATGTGGCGATTTTGTTTTGCTCCGGCTCATTCATCTTATTTGTGGCAATAAGATAAATTGAGAAAATCTGCTTCCACTTAGGCCACTCGCGAGACAAATTGGAACAGTCCAAAGGCTGCGGCAAACGCAGCTCCATACTTGACGCCATCTTTGATGCAACGACAAGCTCCCTTTTAGTACCGAAAAGTTTCTCTTTTTACTCTTCTGCAATCCGATTAAAACATTTGCACTTGCGGAACCGATTTTATTAAGCGACACGACACTACTATCGATCAGAAAAGATTAACTTCTGACACCATGTTTGAATTTCTCAATGGCTGTACAGAAGAAACACATCCGCTTGGTACTAAGTATAAATTTATTCTGCTTGATGATTTTACCGCGATGATTGGCGTAACACTCTCTCTCTTTCTATCTTGACAAATGTTTCTCCCTACAACAGTGCAAAATCATTTTAATCAAAACTGGGTTATTATTACAATATACGTACCGCGTAAAAAAACCGTGTTTATACCTGATAACTTGAGACATGAAACATCAGACATGAGACCCAAAACCAGAGAACTGAGGCATGAAGCATTGAGAGTTTATGTCTCAGATCTCAGGTCTCGACCCTCAAGATTTCAAGCCTCAGGTCTCAGGTTTCATGTCTCATGCCCCATGTCTATGGTCCATTATCTCTGCATGGTTTCACCTTCCAAGCAGCAAAGCTAAGATTTTACCAACATTAATGAAATTCGCAAAAACCGCATTAAAAACCATGCTTTTTCCCGAAAACTGTGTTATAAAAATCGTGCAAAAAACCCTTGTGATAAATAACTTCTTTAATTGCTCGACAATATAACAGAATATAAAATATAATGCGAATAAAATCAGATTTCCAGATTGAAAGATTTTCTTAGAGCAAGTCCAATGGTGTTGGGAAAAAGTGGTAGGAATTTTGACAGCTGTAGCACAGATGGGAATTTTTCTATCGTGAAATATAGAACAAAAATGTTGGCCATCCACCGCGGTGTGATAGAATACGAAGGTATAAAATCGAAAGCAACCAGCGATGCCAATTGAATTTGCTTTTCAGTAATTTTACTGACATTTTGTATTTTGAATTCACCGTTTGAAAATTTAAATCAATTATCTTTATTCAACCATCGAATTCAAATAAAAGTGTTAGCACATTGAGGGCACTAAGGAAATCTAAGCCGTGAAACACCAAACCCTTGGCATTCTATATCTCGGAAGGAAATTCTAATGTTTTTGAAATTGTTTAAATTTTGTAGTTGAAAGTTTCATTATGGAGTTAATAACATCTTAATATTTGCGCCAAGTGAAAAAAATGAGAATTCTCGGGTTTGGTCCGCAATGTGTTAATACGAAAATTTCAGTATGTTTGGATCTCGCACATTGAGAGTGATTTACTGTGTAGAACATTTCGGATTTCAGAATTTTACTTTTAACAAACTTACATTGGCTAGCCTATTTTTTATTATTACTAACTCGAACATATTAAAACATCGTTTTAAAGCAAGATCCGCAGATCGGTGGGATCGCTGGAAACCAACCGAGAGACCACAGCGCTCCGGAGTAGTTCTTAAATGGATCGAGGGCTTTTTTCCCAGCTGCAGTAGCGTCCATCACTTTCGCACAAATTCCAGAGGTTTGTTTCCGGAGCCTGCATTATGCTCGAACAAATCAGGCTTTAATGAATAAGGGTCAACTCTGTACAGATTCCGGAAACACCACCTAAAATATGAAATATTGGTTTTTTATTTTCAAATTATTTGCCAGTGCTTTTCGCGTTCATTTACCTGACAAAAGTATACAATTTTCTACATTCCGATAATTCTGGAATGAGGTACACTGTGTCCAGGGTTTGCTGCTACCGAAAAGTTGATGTAGACTGAATTTTTTTTTCCCGATGTATCCAGCGAATCCCCGCAGGAGCTCCGTTTTCTAAAGCTGCTGGAGCCATAAACAACGGCGTTAAAAAATTTCTACCGAATATTCCGACGGATTTTTTTTCTAAAACGAATCACTTTAACTTTATAAAACCGCGAAAACAAAAGAAACGAGCTGAATTATACAGCTGTCTGGCATCTCTGCGCCACATGTTTTCGATAAAAAAAGTGATGGTGCGCGCAATTGGCCATGGGTTATGGAAATTTGGTTTTAATTTTGAAAGAGTTTATTAACTTGTTTATAATTCATATCAATTTTAGTTATGATACTCAATAATGAAACATGAAAATATCATATAACATTAAAATTTCAATTTGCTAAATTTACATTTTTTCCCTTAACCAAGGTTTCGAACATAAGAAAGGTGGCAGCACCGAAGCGTTTCACGCACGAATACTGTTTTGCAACGCCGGCTCTATCACTCGGTTCGGTGTTGCAAATCATCGTGTTTTTCTATCACCCTCAGCCAAAAAGTGTTATACGATATAAATTTTACAGCACGAAACTGTTCGAATATCAGATTTTCCCAACACCGGTGTACGGCAAAAGTCTTGTGATGTGTTGTAAACCATCGAAATTTCCAACTCCATCTCAACCAGTGAACTTGCTCTAAGCTGGGAAGTGAGTATATCACATGATTAAGCACAAATGGCAGCACTGATTTATGTCGACTTCCGCCGTCTTCTCGCATCGGTCGTGTTTTGTTTTGATTTTGTGACAAAAATATTTTCGTATTTAGACGATCGGTGAATTCTAAACTTATTTTAATTTTTGTAGTTTTAAATGGTAAAATTATAACGTTATTTTCAGCATGAAGGCTACATCACACCTGTCACTAGTGTTTTAGCATTAGATCGTTGAATAACTGTCCTGTTGTAAAGATACCGGTCGGAAAGTGCAGAAATGGATTACAACTCGTACAACAACAAACCCCCCTAGTGAGTATTTCAGTTCGATTTGTTTTGTTGCCGAAATTTTAAATTTTAAAACCCATGATTTTGCTTATTGTAATGCATTTATTGACCGTTTTTATAAAAAAACACTTGCAGTGCGGTGTCCAATCAATCGGTACCCGGCGTATCCGGATTCTTTCAGGCTGGATCTTCCGGTTCGCCCTTTTTAAAGGTACTAAATCCACCAATGATACTCAAGCAAGAACCCTCCGGCAATAATGCTTCGCTGGGTGGAAACGTGACACCTCCAGTCAACTATAGCCAAACTGCGGCATCAAGTTACCCAATCCCAGCGCAGGATCCTGATCAAAAAGCAATATACTATGCCAAGCCTTTGGATCTTCAATTGATAAACCCGTATTTACCAGGACATCAACAACAAAATCAAAACTTTCAAGTGGCTCATGAGTATCACCCTGAGCATTCCAACACGTCTACAATTAGCACGGCAACAGCAGGTGAACCTCAGCAGCAACCTTCGTACAGTGTTCAGCAGACCTCTTCTACGATTCCCGAGTCTAAAGCAATTCATGTCATTTCTCAAGTCGTTAATCCAACACCAACTGCTGCACCTAAACCGGTTTTTGCCTGTGAGGTGTGTCCCAAAACTTTCGATTCCAAGGCCAAGATTGAGAAACATTCCCGGATTCATAATGAGGATCTGTCTTTCGACTGTCGGATGTGCGCCAAGAAGTTTAAAAGTCAAAGTACTCTCACTTGCCACGAGAAAGTTCACGGGGAGAACGGTGTCGACAATAATTTTTCCTGCGTAACATGCGGCAAAGTGTTCAAGTCCGAGGAAAAGCTGCAGATTCACACCCGTTTGCACACCGGAGAAAAGCCTTACCAGTGTAAGATCTGTTCTAAGTGCTTCAACCATCAATCGAATCTGATCGCGCACTCCAGAACTCACGAGAAGGTGAAGAAAGCTCTCAAATGTGACAAGTGCAACAAGACGTTGGACAACGAAGAAAGAATGGCCATTCATATGCGGCTCCACACCGGCGAAAAACCGTACAAATGCTCCTACTGCGACAAACGCTTCAATCACAAAAGCACGGTCTGCACGCACGAGAAAACGGTCCACATTGCATCGAATGCGTACAAATGCAATCGCTGTTACAAAACCTTCAACCAGAAGTGCCAGCTTCAGTATCACGAAAAGTTGCAGGAACCGCACACAATACCTTGCGACGAGTGTGGGAAGGTCAGTGACATTCTAATTTTTCTTTTGTTATTCATTTTTACTTGAAATTTAGAAATTTTCTCTCTTTGTAATATTTTTTGATAATAATATTTCATTGTCATTGTCATTGTTTTTTCAGGATTTCTGTTACCAAGCCAGCCTGAAAGAGCACATGTTCAAAGTGCACTTCCCACGCAAGAAAAAAGACGGAATCTTTCCCCCAACCGGAAAAGGACGCAACAAATTTAAATGCAACGTTTGTGATAGGCGTTTTTACTACAAACGTGCGCTAGAAATGCATATGGGGGTGCACGATGCGTCGCTAGATGTGAACATACTTTACTTCTCGTGCAATTACTGTCCAGAAACATTCACTAACGAGACTGAGCTGAACGATCATGAAGCTCAACATGTGGCAAATGGGACAACTGATTTCTTGGAAAATATGAAGGCGCTGGAAAAAGAAGACCAAGACCCGGATAGTGTGCTGGGAAAGTTTCCCTGTCCGTTGTGCTTTACTCGATTTGATGATCTTCCGGCTCTTAAGGAACACCACAAAATTCACCTCTGCTCGAAAGCGGAAGATTGTGATAAATGCAAACACACCTTAGAGGAAGATTATGATTTAACCGAGAGCACCTACGACGAATCGGAGGACAAGCAAGAAACAGAGTGTCATATGTGCGAACTGAAGCTGGCTTCATTCGAGCTGTTCCAGAATCATTTTTACTATCATACCTCGCGAGCACCTTTCTATTGTTACCAATGCCGGAAAGAGTTCCAGGATCGGAAGGAACTTTACGCTCACTCCAAGACGCACGCCCCGCGAGATGCCGAGTCATATACCTGTGAAATCTGCGCCAAGGTGTTCTCGACGAAGGGCAACTTCCATAGACATCTAAAGTCGCATGATACGGTACGGGCATTTGCGTGCGATCGATGTTTCAAACAGTACGACTACAAAAGTGCACTGGATATGCATTTGAAGCGGTCCCATGGCATCGATTATTCGTAAAATGGTTAAACCGAAAGCTTATAAGATCTTAAAATAAATATTATTAAGAAACAATTAGTTGCTAAACAAAACTATTCGCTTTGAATTCAATTTTCATTTTTAAATTGATATATGAAAGAAAACCATTACCTTATTGCCTACCTTTCTGCCCAATGAAATTAATGTGAACGTGACAAAATGTTTCAAACAATTCCTTGAAGACTTAAATTTACTTCAGAAACGTATAAATTCTTTCAATGGTCGTCCAGCTATGAAGCACATACTAATGATATAAACGTCTATTTTAGTTACATTAATTTTCTTATGAAAGTGTTTAGAATTATCAAATGAATAAAATATTTATTCACAAATTGCCTTTTTATTTAAGAAGGAATGATCATAATGGGTTAATCTTCATAAAGAATGTCTTTGTCTTTAGCCCATTTTATTCTTACATACATATGGGCGTTTAATGTTTGAGGCATCAGATCGATGTAATACATACATTTCGGCGTTTTCAAAGTACCTGCTTTTATGAGATGAGCAAAAAGGTTCACACTTCTTGATTATCATGTAGCATAACAAACAAATTCATCTGTTTAGCTTAGTGGCTTATTACGATTTCGATAAGAAATATTTTTAGTGAGCCTTTCCCTGATTTTTATGTTATGAGTTTCCAATTAGATACTAAACATTCTCCTTGTCTCTAAATGGCCGATCTAGACTAGGGTTACCATATACCGCGACACCAAAAAGAGTACATCAAGATCATTCAACCTAAAAGTCAGGAGAAACGTTAAACAGCAGAACCCCGCTTATCCGAGCTTCTGGATTTATCCCAGCCATCAGGTTGACACAAGATCCATATATTGCTGCAAGCTTTGCGACCGGATGGTACGCAAAAGGATGTACAAAGTACAGACAGTAGAACTTCGCTTACATGATAGTTAAATATATTGTTATAAAGTCCGGCCCGGCCCGGTTGCCGGATTTCATTGAAAAATGCACAGATTTTGCCGGGATTTATTCACTTTGTTTGGCAAATCAAACAAAAAAAAAAAACTAATTGCGATGTATAATTTATTTATTTATGCTTCCAAAACGAAATTTATTTGTGTTTTATGAAAATAATCATGAAAGGTCCTTGTGAAAGGTGTTATATAAGCCTAAAATACGATGTAAAATCGATGGAAGCGTTTGGATGAAAAAAATGTTTTTCAATTTTATGTCTTGTTTTTTTTTAGTAATTTCGGGATTTTCACAAAAATTGCATGGATTTTGCCCGGGTGTTTCGTCGTCAATTTTGAAATTAAATGACCGGATTTTGCTAGCTTTTTATATTAAATTGCCCGGATTTGTCCGGCCTGGAATCGTCCCGGAAAAAATCCTGGCAAACTTAAAGATACCAAAATTTTGTGATTATCGTGTTGATTGGTTTATCTGATTTTGTTTTTCTTATTTGATCCTGTTCTGTTTGTTCTATCGAGTTTATTGTTGGTTGGTTGGGCAGAGTTTCCATTTTATCTAAAATTTCCATTCTTAAACACAGAGATCCACTCTCAGTAAGCATGACATGATACACGATTTACCCAAGTAACCAAAAGCACTAAAGCTCATTTTTATAGCTTTTACAAACAACTTTTGTTTAAAAAAAAATCTGAAGTTGGGGAATTTTTTTTTCAAAAATTGCATAAATAGGGGAGATGGGGGCATAATGGCCACCTTAAGGAAAACGGTTATTTAACCATAGAAAATAGCTATACTATGGAGGTTACATTATTGTTTCGTGTTCAGACACTTGAAAAGCCTATTCCCTAACGGGCTGAAACGTGAAAAACTAGATGAAAACGTTAAAAAATTTTGCCAAAAGCTGAAAACCAGCCACTGTGGAGGCATAATGAGAACCCCCCCTGAGGCAGTATGAGCACCATTAATCAGAGCAAGATGTGCGTTTTTGCCGGGGAATCTAGCAGCGAAATCAATTCGATGAAGTCAGGTGAGTCGTAGATTCATCAAACAAAGCAATAACAAAATAATCTAGGTCTGTTTGTAGAATACAAACAATTCACGCACGCTCATACATTAAGTGCTTTGTTCGGAGGATGATGCTACTAGCCGTATAATGTAACAATAAAAAAAATCGATCATGAATTGTGAATGGAAAAAGATCACCTCGAACAGAAATCTAACTCTAGTCTTTTGATTACCTCTCCGACACCTTACCAATAGGCTAAATTGTCGGATGAAAACTAGTCAAGGTGTGGCGCTATAAATCAATTTTAATTCGCTGCTAGATTCTACGGCAGAAAATGCTCATTATGCCTCGATAATATGGTGCCCCTAGTCAACAAATTTAAGTAAAAACGTGTTTTAAAATTGATAAAAGTGAAAAATCAAAAATTTTATGATGGTAAAAATTGAGAAACAATGTGTACATCATGTTGCAGTGCGTACATTATAGATCAAGGTTATTTTAAGATCATAAGAGCTTATTTCGTGGTGCTCAAAAATTATAATATTTTCGTAACTTGAGAACCAAGCTAGTTTTTTTTAAATATCTCTGTAAAGATGATAAGGACATTCCTTTTTTTGTGAAAAATTAATACTATAGGAAGTACGAAACAAATCCTCATGAAAATTTATTTAAGAAAATACGCACTTTCGTAGAAAAGCGTAGTTCTCATTATGCCTCGGGTGCTCGTTATGCCCTCATCTCCCTGTCGTGACTGATGGGTCTCTTCTCAAAACTCCCATTTCCGTATCGAACCAAATTTGTCACTTTTTACTACTTTCCTTGGAAAAACTGTCGCGCGTCAAAACGAACTACACTTAAGAACAATTCTTTACTAACTGACTATCACCGGGTCGGTCAGGCCTCTCTTTTCCTCTGAGAGAAATCACAACATTCAAACACTCTTTCATATAACCTATACCTAATAATAAGCGTCTCGCTACTGACGCTCAGTCATTCTCTCGTATGTTATCTCAGAAGATACGCATACCAGTTTACATTTTTCAATAAAACCGAATATTCGTAGATGGATTCATAAACCATACATACTTAATTAATTTTAATCAAATTCTGTTTATATACATAGCATCATATGTTTATTATCGTATTATACCTACTAACTATACCATCAATATTCTCTAAAGTTATTTACCTACTTATATTCCCTACATTCGCCTCTACCTCTATACTTTGTTTGAATTTTTCAACCAATACATGACACAAAGTAATTGCTTTGTTTCCAATTTATTAGTGAATATTTTTCCTACCAAACAAATTATTCAACTTACTTTTAGTTCATTCGTTCTGTTGAAAACCAAGGCAAGACTTTTTGTACCTAATACATCAGCGTGCAACGTTTCGCCTTACCTGTTTTTGTATTAAATATGCATTGACCTTATTCCTCCTGACCAGAGATGCCAACTGGTTGTGAAAAAATTAGCCAACCGATTAAAAACTCTTTTTTTTTTTTTGTCACCTCAATCAACAACTTTTAAGAAGCATAGCTAAGCCATTCATCGTTTTATATTTTTTCATTTCAAATTATTATCCAATATGGACTACATAATCTTTCTTCTTTAGTAAATGTAGTCTGTGCCTTAATTTTAAACGATGTTGCTTTTGAAGTACACTGAGGTTTTTATTTCCAGATATATTTAAAGACTTTGAAGAACCGATTTAATAACTGCCCTTATTCTGCTTTTAAATGTTTTCTACCATGAATTATAAACTTCTAATCAGAACCGATACGGAACAATCTGGTACACCTGGCATCGCTGCTTCTGACAAAGTATCGTAACGGCAGTAACGCATACTTAAAAGGTAAACAAAATAAACAGCAGACATCGTCCAATTATTGGTGGTTATTGGTGGTTTCGTTTCAAGAAAAAATAAGCTTTCGGCAGATTAAATCTCTAGTGCGAATCCTGAATCGACCTCCTCCGAGTTTCTCCTCAGCTATTCAGGAAGTACGACAGAACATGGACATAAAAAGAAGACACCAGATACCGACCCAAATAGTTCAACAAGATTCAAACGGCAACCACTAGACCTGGTGTTGTTCACAAAAACCTGTAATCCCGCTGATAGTCAACCTCCTGGCCAGCATCTGCTGTGAAAAAACCTTTCTAGTTTCTTGCTTTTACCAGCACCAACGCAACAACCTTGATTCAATGACCACAACTATATAGGAAGGATTAACTCTGTACCCTAGATACATCCTCAACAACACATTACATCTCTCAACAGTCCAATATACGACCTCAGGTTCAACTCCCGACCATCATCACCTTAAACTGGGACCTCTGACTCAGATGAAAGATTCCGTTTCAAAATCTCAATAACACACGCATCATTGCGAACATGAGATCAAGTTTTAGTTACCTGTATATTAGAATAACGAATATGAGAACCTGAAGCACTCATTTATATTCTCAGTCACAAACTAGGTATATAAAAACTCTAGTGGATTCAAAATCTACTGATTCAGACTTAACTGCAACCATGAACCCAGTTCTTGGTAAAGTGTTTCAGCTTAGCATCCATACTTCAACTTAGCATCTCTTAACTTATCTAAAAACAGACTCCAATAATATAAATGCCGTCGAAATAAAAATCGCGTTTCATTAAAGACTTAACTAAGATCATTTAGGATTAAAACAGCTGTGCAAAAACAAACATTTCATAGAAATATCAGCCAAGACCCAACACATTTTGGCTACTAAACCTAAACCTATAGGTCATAGTCATTCCAGTTTCATGTCTCAGATCCACTCTCAGACACCAGACCTCGATTGAAAATGCCAAAATGACTCAGACCACACAGATTCCAGATCCACATCCACAATGTATTCGCTTCACGAACAGCCCTATTGGTGTGAAGCGACTTTATCCAATTAATAAAACAAATGTATCCGCTTTGATATCAAACTTGAGCACTCTGTATTCCACATCTAAATCCGGGTTTCAATTTAATCCACGGTTACAGCAGCTGTGCCACAACAAATATTCTATTGAAATGTAAGCCAAGAATCAATGCACTTATTTCAGTTATCAGACTCTAGGCTTAAGTTTGTCATTTTAGATACAGGCCTCAGACTTACTTTCGGAGATCAGATTTAGGTTTAAACTGTTAATAAAGATTCAAAAATGTATTTGCCTGGTTAACTTCTGTATTCCGATTTCAATTCCACGTTTTAATTTGACTCAGGATTGCAATAGCTGTGCAAAACTTTAGATATACAATAGAAATGTCAACCAAGACTTAACACACTTTCATTTTATTTATTGGACTTTGGGCTTGTGCTTCTAAATTCAGGCCCAGATGACCCTTTAGAGATCAGACTTGGGTTTAAATTGTTAATTATTATTCGGACTATACAGATCCAAAACTCAGTTACTAATAAAAATCAAATCATCGCAATCGTAGGTCAAATCACATCAAACCTTATTCTTAAACCTGTTAAAAAATGTAACAATTTAATAGTTCCAATCAAGCCGCTGAATTACTTTAAAAAAGAAATTAAAAATACACTTCGAGGACTGCTCAAACAATTATAATCATTTAATTTTTTTTTTTTTCATGCTGGGACCCTTTTGGGGACTTTTTCCACCCCAAAGAGGACTATCATTTTTTAAAACAACTTCACCCACTAGGGACTTTCATTCACCCTAGTGGGACCCTTTTGGGACTTTTTCCACCCCAAAGAGGACTATCATTTCTCAAACAACTTTACCCATAAGGGACTTTCATTCACTCTAGTGGGACCCTTTGGGGACTGTTTCCACCCCAAAGAGGACTATCATTTTTTAAACAACTTCACCCACTAGGAACTTTTATTCACCCTAGTGGGACTTTTTCCACCCCAAAGAGGACTATCATTTTTTTAAACAACTTCACCCACTAGGGACTTTCATTCACCCTAGTGGGACCCTTTGGGGACTGTTTCCACCCCAAAGAGGACTATCATTTTTTTACACAACTTCACCCACTAGGGACTGTAATTCACCCTAGTGGGACCCTTTGGGGACTTTTTCCACCCCAAGAGGACTAACATTTTTTTAAACAACTTCACCCATTAGGGACTTTCATTCACCCTAGTGGGACCCTTTGGGGACTGTTTCCACCCCAAAGAGGACTATCATTTTTTAAACAATTTCACCCACTAGGGACTTTCATTCACCCTAGTGGGACCCTTTGGGGACTGTTTCCACCCCAAAGAGGACTATCATTTTTTAAACGATTTCACCCACTAGGGACTTTCATTCACCCTAGTGGGACTCTTTGGGGACTTTTTCCACCCCAAAGAGGACTATCATTTTTTTACACAACTTCACCCACTAGGGACTGTAATTCACCCTAGTGGGACCCTTTGGGGACTTTTTCCACCCCAAGAGGACTATCATTTTTTTTAAACAACTTCACCCACTAGGGACTTTCATTCACCCTAGTGGGACCCTTTGGGGACTTTTTCCACCCCAAGAGGACTATCATTTTTTTTTTAAACAACTTCACCCACTAGGGACTTTCATTCACCCTAGTGGGACCCTTTGGGGACTTTTTCCACCCCAAAGAGAACTATCATTTTTTTATACAAATTCACCCACTAGGGACTGTAATTCACCCTAGTGGGACCCTTTGGGGACTTTTCTCACCCCAAAGAGGACTATCATTTTTCTATCAACTTTACCTACACTCATTCGCCCTGGAGGGATATTCAACGTTTCGTTTGAAATTGTTCTCAATTAGCGTTATCGTATACTCACCATTAAAATCAAGATACCATCCATTTCGTCATCTTTTTCAAAACTCCTTTTACGAGAACTTCCACTTTACCATGCGTCTGAAAACTTCTTCCGTCATCCGCCATCTTGAAAAAAAAATTCTTTTCCATCATTACAATATAAAGTTACCTTCTCAAACAATTTTTGTTAAAGATGTTCACTCGCCCACCAACTGCGCCATTGTCGTGACTGATGGGTCTCTTCTCAAAACTCCCATTTCCGTATCGAACCAAATTTGTCACTTTTTACTACTTTCCTTGGAAAAACTGTCGCGCGTCAAAACGAACTACACTTAAGAACAATTCTTTACTAACTGACTATCACCGGGTCGGTCAGGCCTCTCTTTTCCTCTGAGAGAAATCACAACATTCAAACACTCTTTCATATAACCTATACCTAATAATAAGCGTCTCGCTACTGACGCTCAGTCATTCTCTCGTATGTTATCTCAGAAGATACGCATACCAGTTTACATTTTTCAATAAAACCGAATATTCGTAGATGGATTCATAAACCATACATACTTAATTAATTTTAATCAAATTCTGTTTATATACATAGCATCATATGTTTATTATCGTATTATACCTACTAACTATACCATCAATATTCTCTAAAGTTATTTACCTACTTATATTCCCTACACTCCCCTATGGGCGTTGAAGAATTACATTTTCAGTACTTTGTTGGTTGTAGTTTTTAAATATTTCAACTTTTTTTTCCATAATTTTGATTCATAGAAGGATTGTCTTAGCTATAATTTTATATATTTTCTTGTAAAAATTTTTCCATATATAACTGAGATAGGTCGTTGTTGTCATATTTGTCGATTTGTTGTTTTTTCCAACCCAGCTTTTAGATGGAATTTATATTTCATCACTTCAACCTCACATTTACTCGAAAAATCTAGCCTAAAAAGATTGTTACTCTTAGACCTTAATCTAGAGTTGTCATCCGTCCCGGACATGTCCCGCTTTTCTGTTGAACGTTCCGCCGTCCGGCTTTTTGCTTAAAATGTTTCGCTTTTTTATTGGAAATTTTTTACAAAATTCACCAACTTACCCTGGGAAAAATCAAACTTCAGTCTCAATTTGAATTCATTGGTTCAACACAGAAAATCTTTCAAATACCTATATGTCTTTTTTCTCTAAATAAGCAGTATTTTCCGTAGTTTATATAAGGCCATACTTTTTACCCTGTAGATCTGATTCTGATGCAGTTAAGCGTTCTTGGAGCACGTTCAACTAATGTATTATTGTTCCACTCTTTTTGTCTATTTCTGCGATAGCTGATTTGGGCTCCCGGAGGGTACCACTGTAAAAAAAATTACGGTATTCAAGAAAAAAGTAAGCATTGTTCTTCATAAGGATTATTTATCGACTGAAATTAGATCGGCTGAACAAACAAAAAACATTGAAAGATGATTAAATAAAAAGTTGTCAGAACAAACATATGTATATAGCAAGTAGGTATTAGTATCAGATTATCTATTGTTAATAAAAAATTGTGTTTGCATTGAGATTGGTCTATCAGCGGTCAAAATCACGGAAAAAATGAATAATAAAAAGTTGTCCAAACAAACATATAAGCTACACATTATTATTCGATTATCTGGTAGGGATTCGACCAGACCAAACTGAACGCCATCTGCATTTTTCGAAACTCTTGAACTTTATGTGAAAATATTTTCATCGAGAGGCGAAATCTTTTATGTTTATGAACCAGAAACGACAGTTTATAATCCAAGGAATTCTAGTCAACCATATTGGCTTTATGGATCTACGATATGAATAACACGAAATCTAATTTCTGTTGTTTTTAAATTTCTTCATGGCGCTCAGTTCGGTCTGGTCGATGCCCGGCCATCTATCTATTATCAGTGAACAAAATAACGAAAAAAATGAAAACCTGAAATTGTTTGAATAAGTTAAGAGTTTGACGACTCGGTAGCGATCTAATGCAATAAGTGGTTGAATTTTTTTTAATGTTTTTTTTTTTCATTCACCACATCAATTACAAATTGAAGTATTTGCTGAACACAAGTCGATAAAAATATGTATTCTAGAATATTGTCCCTTCCATTGAAAGTTGGATTTCGTGCAATGTTTTGCAGTCACAGTTATTCGTAAATATGAAATTTAACTGAAAAACGGTTAGCGTGTAGAAATCCGACAGATTTTATACTGATTTGACAGATCGCACAAATTTCGCTGTTATGAGTGCGCAGTCCAATATTTTGCGATGCGTATGATATTATTTCCTTTAATAGAACATGCAATAACTCACCGATAAACGATGAATGGAAAATTTCCATTTCTTTGTGTGCAAAACAAGCTTTTCTCCATTTGCAACACACGTAGTCATCGCACGCGCATGTGTGTGTTTATGAATGGAGATAACGAATAACCTTGAATGAAATGAAACTTGTAAATAAATACAAACATCTGTGCGCATATGCTGTTTTCCTCGGCGCGCTCGTAATTAATTCAATTTTAATGAATATTAAGAATAATAATATTTCATTCCGATGACTTCATGTTTTGTCCTCTCTTACAAAATAATTATTTGTTATTCAAGAGTTTACTTCTAAACTCTTCATTAAAATTAGTGAGTGAAAGTGAATTTTCTAACTGTGTTTACTGCTCCGGTTAGCCAACCGCACGGAAGGCTACCGGTCGTGCGGTTAGAAATTATCCCAGTAACCGCAATAATGTAAATAACTTTGGTAGGAAGAAAATATTGTTTGAGTGGCTTCCAAATGGTTATAGATCTTGCTTTTTTCACCGGAATGTTAATTAAATTACCTTATACTATCCATGTATCCTCACTTATCCACCACACTATGCGACTCAATTGTTCAAAGTAAATTTAGAAAAAAAAAAAGTTTTTTTAGGTTTTTACGCTGTATCAAATCCTTTGTTTACATGTAGGACTTGAAATATTCTCTCTTATAATACCGTGCAAATTAACCGAGGTAATAGATGTCATTAAGGAAAAACTGAACAAAATCAATCAGCGAAAAAAACTTAAAGTACATACATTCTTTGAACAACTTTGGCTGATGCTATCGTATAATTTTGGCTATACAAATATTCTTTTTTCAAAGAGATTCTTAAATGTCCCGCTTTTTCGGTTGTGCTCCGCTTTTTTTCGTGAAATGCCTCGGTTTTTTCTGGGAGTACCTGGCAAGCATATCAATTGGTTTTTATGAAGTAATCTACAAAAAAACAGCCTTTTTCAGATTTCTAATGTTTTTTAGTTTCTCCTAGCTGAAGCTTTTGCGTCATGCTTGTCAAACAGCTGCTATTGTATGAATTGTAAGATTTACATGTTTTGAAATACTCTGCAATTTGAAATAATGATTGGCTTTGGATTTATGACGATTATAGAAAACACCGTCAAAAGACGGGATTGGGTTTAATAGGGTTAATAAATTATGAATTGAATAGTGCGTACCACTCTATTCATATCGTCGTTCAATTTTTTTTACGTTCATGAACACTCAACAGCAAATTTAATACCTGGTTTGGGTGAGTGGTCCAAAATAAGTCCGTAACGAATTAAGTAGAACTTATTTTCGACACGGGTCAAATTGCTATTAAAACAAGTTTTTTTTGGCTCTTCGAGCTTGAAAACTAGTTTATAAGTGTTTTGTCATAGCACTGAACATGTTTTAGCTGTTAAATTCATCACAGCTATGCAGAAAACCTTTTTAAAGTTCACTCCAATAATGGCACGTCCTCCTGAAATTGGCTTGGTTCGGCTCAGCTGTGAAGAATAAAAAATTTATTTTCAGATTTCTATCCCTTATTTATCAGCATTATTTAATGTAATGTTCGATATGATTAGGGGATTGGAACGAGCTTTAACTACATTTGATCAATTTTTTCATGTTTTACTTGATTATGAGTGAAAAACTGGAAAATAGTTGCAAGTTGGTCCAAAATAGGCATCCGGTCCAAAATTGAGTCCGTTACCTTAGCAGGTTATAAGCTTTGGACAATGCTTTTGAAATGCAACATAACTCTAAATCAGAATAACAAACAAATATAGGGCACCGGTTGCCAGAAATTTGATTCAAATAGGGCTTTTTTTTAAGATTTAACGCGGACCTGATAGATTAACAATCAGAGTAATTGAAAAATGTCCGAGCCATAAATGTCATGAGTTCGGTTCCAGGTCATTTTTAGCCGAAAAATAAAATAAATATGTTGAAAATGCAACCCGAGAGATGCTCTTAACACTAAAAAGAGCGCACCGGTCAAAATGACTGGTTTGACACTTTGTTTGTTAAATATCTTTTAAATATTTGTTTCAAAAATTCGCAAAAATACGACTTTTCATAAATTTTGAATCTCTACAAACCTGTGTATTTTTTATTTCAATAGCTCTTTTAAAAATCGAAATAAACTTCACCATGGACACTCGGACCGTGGCCAGTCAAAAAGACTGGTTAAATTAACAACACTAAAACAAGATATAATTTGATTTGATGAAAATGCGGTCAACCCGTGCACCCATAGTGAAGAACCATGTTTATAACACAAATTTTCTTTCAAATCTATAAATGCCGTTAAAACATGCAAAAAATTGGTTTTTGAAGAATGGCAGTGAATCCGTGCATCCATGGTAAAAATTGAATGGGTAATGTATTTTAATTTATTGATGATTATTTGAAATATTCAATTTATGACAAACACGCAATCATCAACTTTGCCAAAATGAGGTGATTCCGTGATCCATAATAAAAACATATTTCCATTTTATAACAAAAATATTATCGAATTAGTAAAAAAATAATATCAAAAGAAAAAAGTCAAAAATATTATATTATAGTTTTTTTTTTCTTCTCAAGGGATTTTAAGCTTCAGTGGCTTATTCATCCCGAATTATAAAAAAATCCCCTTTACCAGTCATTTTGACTGGTCACGGTCCGAATAGGTATATTCAATTTGCCGGTCCTTCTAGTGTTAATATGCATAAGAGAATATCAAAATGAGCCAAATTAGTATCATGTCAGAAAAATTAAGTCGGCACTCTCCAACGTCTAATCTTCCTTCAGCCCGCAGAGAAACTATTCAAATATCCTAGGAGTGGAAGGAAATCATTTAATTTTTATCTTTTTGGGTGAATGTTGGAAAAAAAAATCAATACATTTTTTTTTCAAAGTGTATACGTGCTGCTTCGTGTGTTCCATTTTGAAAATTTCCATGACGAAAAGTGGTACATAATTATAAATTACTCTTCCTGTATCATTTACCAAAAAGTAGACCAACGACATTTATCGTAACACCCCATCTTAAGTAACCTTCTTTTTCGTTCACCTCTGTCGGCCAGATGCAAGTGCAAGTGCAAGTGTGCATTTTTTAGGGTAAGAGAAGCTCAGATAAGATTTTTCCTTTTCTGTGCACAGTTGTTTTTGGTCCATTTTTGCCATTTAACGTTCCCGTTACTAAGGTTCCTTTCTTTCTCCCCATATCTCCTAGCTTTCTCTTTCCCGTACCCTTATGGAAGTGTCCAAAGTTCTCGGTGACACCAATTGGATGCAGTAATGATGGTGATAAAAAAATACACCAACCAAAATAATGATGATGGTGATGATGATCGGTCACGGTGCCGTTGATGATGGAAGGAAATTTCCAGCGATTCCAGTTGTAAAATAAACCGACCGCAGACATTGCATTGTGACTTGTGAGCTTGTGCATCGATGCAAGTCCCCAATCCGAAAATAAAAAAATACACGAGAATGATAACAACAGCAGCAGCAACACCAACAAAATAACCCCAACAAATAAAACGGCCAGGCAAATGCCCAGAATTAGCGAAAGTTAAATGAACTCTGGCGCTGATGTAACCTCTTTTTTCGGGATAGGTTGTTGTTTGTATGGGAATTATTTTTTATGAGCCGTTGAAGGAGAAGAGAGGCCAGTGATTGGGGGTGGATGTGAAGTCTGGGAGAGGTGTGAGATTCTGGATGGATGCAAGCAAGCAAACGGCGAGGGTGTCGAAATTGGGGCCGAATACAGAACGGACCAACCAAAAAAAAAAAAAAACTTTTAGCGAACAATGCCCGATAATGCACTTACGTTGCAGTTGGATGAGATGCGATAAAAATGTGAAATATTGCAGTTAGATTGGATGGAGGGAACCGGTGTTTGTTACTGATATAAAAGTCGTGGTTTGGATTCGTTTTAATACGGCTAGTGAGTCAAAATTTTTGATTTTAAATCAATTTCACACCAATATTCTGAAGAAAATTTCATCAATGAATAATAAAAATTTAAACTATTTTTAGCTATAGAACCTGTTAATTTTTGGATTTAACTTTTTCAATGTTAATAACTCTCTGATTTTCAATTTGATGTTGGATCTGAAGAATTTCAGAACAAGTTTCATACTAATATCTTTTGTCGCTCATACACAGGAAAAAATTTTGACAATTACGTGTCACTGAAAACTGCAACCTTTAAAATAAATCACCTGTAATTAACAAAACCTGTAATTTTAAATTGTTTTCCTGGAAAGTTAAAAAAGATTCATGTATTATTACAGCAAAGGTCCTGTAAAAAAGTTGTACACTAAAAATAAAATGTCACGTAATCATGTTTTTGACCTGTAAAATTATGGTAAATGTCCTGCTCCTTTTTATTACAGGACATTTGCGTAATTTTACAGGAAATAATTTTTGCTGTGTATGAAATCGCACTATAAATATTTATTTGAAAGTTTAGCTAATAAATATCGACCAAAATTCCAGATTAAGGGATGACAATTTAACCTTTGAAAGCTTATTTCTCAGAGATTTTGAAAATCATAAGATTTGGATAACGGTAACGAAATTAGTTATATGTAATAAGTAAAAATATTTTTTTCCCATAATCTTAGCTTAGTTACATCCACCTGAAGTCGTCAAAGCCGAAATGCTTTTCTTAGATAAAAATGTTTGATCAGAAACTTGATTGATAAAAATTGGTACTTTTAGCTGAGTTGAGTATTGCAATAAGGTATTAGCGGAACAGTTTCAAGAACAATAAATTATGGCATTTTGAAATCGACGATCGCTGGTGTGGCTCTGTAAAAGTAATTCCATATCGCCAATGCATTACTACATAATTGACCGAAGCAATCAATTCTACGCAGAGGTCAAAAGAAAAATCTGGTAACAATCTCAATGCACAAAACCGATGGTCTCTCTTTATACATCAATAACGGCGCCGGCCACGTCCTAGTAGTCAATAGATATGTAGAAAAAATAGAGAAAACGATAAAAAAAATGTATGCTTTAGGGCCGAGGTCACCTCTGAAACATCTGAATCCAAGGTCACTAGCACGAAAATTTTTGTTTGAGAGAGTGGGTTCAGGGATATGACCTGGAATCACTTTTGACAAGTGTATTGATCTGACTGTTTGACCTATCTATATAATATCATACACTGCTGCCTTGTAAATTCCTGGTAACATTACAACTTTGTTAATCACATTTAATGAAACAGGAATGGGATTTGAATATATAGATGGACCTTGAAAGCTGTTTTTTTATTTTGTCAATTTCATAAGTTAAGGTGCATTTACAGTTCTTTCGAACGTGAAAATGAAAAAACTTATATTCTTCAAAAACTCGACTATGCTGCATTTCATGGCTGCGAAACTAGGTGGAATAGATGCGGAATGGTTGAACGATTATTTTTGAACTGATTTCCTTGTTCAAAGCCCTTTAATATTAATTTTATTTCAATTCCCCCGATTTTCACTGCGGAATATTTTTTCCGCGTTCACTAACATTCCGCTCGAAGTGTAAACGCACTGAGCGAACGTGAAAACGGAAAACGAACAAGAGTGGTGAATATAAATTCCGCGTTCATTTTCACGTCCGAATGGCAATGTGCATTCTGAAAAAAATTTCACCGATGACGGAAAAATTTTTGTTTCATAAAAAATTAGTTTTTTAATTTGTAAGCACAATTGAAGGCAATTAAAGGCTTAAAATACTACGAGTTTGAAATGAAACGCATACGATTTTTTTTTAACTTTAAAACCCGCTTGGGCATCATTTAATTGCACCTGTTGGAAGAGTTTCTCGACGAATAAATGTACCTGTTAGAAGAGCTTCTCAACGAATAAATGTAAATGAAGATCATCGAATGGCCAGATTCCATTGAAATAAAAAAAAAATAGATTCCGCTTTGTTCAAATGTGTTTTTCAGATAAGGTATGAAAATAATTATAAAAATTTATGAAATCATTCAAAAATAATGTGTTTTAAGGAGAACTGAAAAGCAGAAAAATTAACAAACAAAAGAGTACTGATGCATTTGAATTAAATAAAAACCTTTTTAATTGTTTCACTAATTAAACGTAATTTTGAAATTTTTGTTTTTAAATTTTTAATCAAGAACAAAAAATGGCTATCTTGTAGAAGTTCTATTCATAACGTCCTTTCAATAAGTTTTTCAAAAGAAACGAATCGCTAAAGCTCGTTACTCCTTGATCGATAAATACGTTTTTAAATTCATAAAATTTAATTTAAATTCATCGTATTCAAAGATAAAAACTTTGGGTTTATTTGATTAAATCAATCGTTTTCAAACCTGAATATGTTTTGAAGAAGAACAATATGTTTTTTTGAGAAATTTGAATTTAAATTTGAGCATTGTTTCGACAAGTATCGATCAAAACATTGGTTGAATGATGTCATTTTCCGATCGAAACCAATTTCAGTTGAAGAAACCTCTTACTAATTTTGAAGATTTGACCGATTTGACATCTCACTGCGGAATATTTTTTCACAGTGGTGAGTTCACGTTCACGTTCGAGTTCGAGTTCACAAGAACTGTAAACCGGGCTTTATTCTGAAAGAAAGAAGTATTAATTACACACTTAGAAAAATCCACGTAGATTTACATGCACTCCGAAAAAAACTATTATATATGCCATAAGATTTTCTTATGAAGTGGCGCCATAAGAAAAATCATTGAAATTTATAAGATTGTCTTATGACGCGAATGAATTCTGTAGATGAACACCTTCCTCAGCGAGATGTTGTTGCTTTTCAGGAGGGTCTTATAAAAACAGGATATGTCACGTTTGATGAGAATAATTCGAAACAATTGATGTTAAAACACTTATATTTTATCATTCGGCTAATTTGTTAGAAATTACATACATTTTTGTCGCCATCAGCAGCCTATCAATACCCGGTTCCAAAGAAGTTTTTCAGCCGCATCCGGTCCTTTGACCTTGGGCTTTTTTTCCGGTCAACATGCTGAAAAGTAAACAAAAACAAATTTAAGTTTACAAATATGTTTAACGTTAACAAAAAACTGCAATTCAAACTTACCATTTTGAAGAATAAAATTGATAACTCCACAACTTCGTTTAACCTTAAAAAATTACTGATGGAATGAATGTGTTCATTACTTTTTCACAATGTCGATTTTTCTATTTTTTATAAGAACTTCGTATGAGAATTGAAAGAATTTCATAAGACTCTTATAAAAAATAATTTTACTATCTAAAAGGTGCTTAATAAGATGTATCTTTTGAAAATTATAATAAAAATTTGCCTGAGTGGCAACAACATGGATAGAAAAGAAAACGGTTATTTAAATGTGATAATACTGAACATTTCATGTAAATTCCTTGTTGCAGTCAATGCTGTTGTTTACTGTAGATTTACACTGTTTCGCACATCTCATGATTTTTTTTGAGCAGGGAATACTTTACTAATAAAAAAACTGGTTTTGTGCCGAGGCATATAATTTATATCACATTAACAAATGTAATTAATACTCACTATGAAAAATATCAACAATTGCACGTGCACCAAATACTTATGGAAGAGTTTTTTTGATTCCCCCAACGACAGTAACGACGTAAATAACGGTGTCCTCGTACAACATAATAGGTACTAGATCGATTTCCTGTAAAGCAAGTTTGTTAATTTTGAAATATTGAATTGCTTTTAGTTATCCTTATCTAATTTCCCACAAATTTGCCCGCACAACTAGAATGCACGAAAATTTTTGAACTCCGTGGGCGCACAGTGGTTCAAAGTAAAAAAAAAGGTTGGAAAAAAATAATTAATAGCTTTTTTGTTAAATATTGTATGCGAAAAGTAGTAAAAAAAATAAAGATTGAAATTTTGTTTAAAGTTTGCTACTTTTTTCTAAATTGAAAATAACGGGGTTTGTGCTTTATACTGGAAATTAGAATATTTTTCAGTTATATATGAATATTTTTGTAAAAAATCAAGTATGGGCTCCGAAATTCCTCTTGGTAAGTTGTATAAATATTAAAACTGATGTTTTATGGTGAATTTGCGTTTATATTGAAGCAAACATTACTTGGTTTCCTCTGTATAAATACTTTAAAATTCTAATTTTTGAACCGCACAGCGTTCCACTCAAAGCTATCGTATTCAAAATACATAGCAAAAACTAGCAACTGATTTTAAGATATGTTTTTGTTGAGGCTTCCACCTATCCAACGGTAGGTATATAATTTACCACGGCGAAAGGCAGTGCAAGCTGTATTTTTGCTTCTGAAAAATAAACAGAGTAAATCAAACGTTTTTCAACATGAAATTTCGTATTCTCATTGAATCGAATAATCGAAAAAAAATTCACTGTCAAAAACAATGTCTAACAATGAAAAAAATCTCAAACAAGAATTACAAAAATTTTAAAAATATTGTAGGATTTTAGAAACGAAACCAAAAAATTGTACACAACAATAAATTCAGTATTTTTTTTCCAGAACATGATAAAAATTTATTTATTTATTTATTTATTTATTTATTTCGCCAAACATTGTAGGCTACATATATAATAACTTAATGCTAGGGATAACAATTTTCAAGTAAGCTTAATAATAGTGATTTTTTTTTACATTTACAAAGTCAGGATCTTCGGTGCCTGTTACCGTAAAAACCTTTTTTCAGCTGCTGTTTTGACATCATTGAAATCATTGAAATCATTGAAACAGAACAAAATATATAATTTACGTTTTGGAAAATAAAAATATAACATATAATAAAAGCCACATCAGACAGCCAAATTTTTAAAATTATAAAATGTTTTTTTTTTGGTTTTTTAAAGCACATCGTTTTTTTTTTTTTTTTTTGCGCATATGTTACACGACTTATGCCTAAGACCACTATGGTTCAACTTTGATCTGTATGTGACCTATATAACTTACTTAACTTACTTAATGATCCCGCGCCGATCCTCCGGTGCATAGGGCCGTGGTAAAAGACCTCCACTGTTGACGATCCGGAGCCAGCGTCTTCACCTGGTCCCAGTCAAGATTCTCGTCGACAGTTCGGATTTCAGCGGCTAGGCTTCGCCGCCACGAATTTCTGGGTCTGCCTCTTCTTCGATGACCTTCTGGATTCCAATCTAGCGCCTCTCTGCAAATCTCGTTTTCATCTCTTCGCAGCGTGTGCCCAATCCATCTCCACTTACGTTCCCGAATCTCGATTTCTAGCGCCCTTTGATGACACCGGCGATGTAGTTCCTCATTCGAGATCCAATTGCCAGGCCACCAAGCGCGGATGATATTCCGCAGGCAGCGGTTTACAAATACTTGCAGTTTTCGCGTCGTTACCGCATATGTGCACCAAGTTTCGCACCCGTACAGCAATACGGATTTGACGTTTGAGTTGAAGATTCGGATTTTCGTTCGTAGAGAGATCTGGCGTGACCGCCAGATGTTTCGGAGACTCGCAAACGCAAATCGGGCCTTTCTTATCCGGGTTTCGATGTCTTTTCTGGTACCACCATCAGGCGTTATCTGGCTACCAAGATACTGGAAGCACTCCACTTTCTCAACTTGTTGCCCAGCTACCATGAAACTGGAGGGATTTCCTGTGTTGATCTCCATCGACTTGGTCTTTCCGACATTGACTTTGAGACCTGCTGCCTTGGAACTTTCGGTGAGATCGTCGAGTTTGCTCTGCATATCTGGTTGTGTTTGGGCGAGCAAAACAATATCGTCAGCCAGGTCAAGGTCGTTCAGTTGCTCCATTGTTGAAGGATTCCACGGCAATCCTCGGTTCGGTGCACAGTCAATCGATCCAATCAGAATCTCATCCATTACGATGAGAAAAAGTAGCGGTGATAGAATACATCCTTGTCTCACTCCAGCAGTTACCGGGATTGGTTCGGACAAGACACCGTCGTGCAAGACCTTGCACGAAAATGCCTCGTACTGTGCTTCGATGAGATGGACTAGTTTCTCTGGGACCCCTCGTCTCCTTAGAGCCGCCCAGATGTTTTCATGGTTAAGTCGGTCGAATGCTTTTTCGAAATCAACGAACACCAGCAGAAGAGAGTCCTGGAATTCGTTGATTTGTTCCAGTATGATTCGTAGCGTTGTGATGTGGTCCACACATGATCGTCCGGATCGGAATCCAGCTTGTTGCCGTCGGAGTGTAGCGTCTATTTTCTCCTGGATCCTGTTCAGGATCACTTTGCAGAGTACTTTGAGGGTTGTACAGATCAACGTTATGCCTCGCCAGTTACCGCACTCTGTCAGGTCTCCTTTCTTCGGGACCTTTACGAGGATACCCTGCATCCAGTCGGCCGGGAATGTTGCAGTATCCCAGATGTCAGCGAAAAGACGGTGCAACATTTGTGCTGATAGGGCAGGGTCGGCTTTGAGCATTTCAGCAGGGATGCAATCGATCCCAGGTGCTTTGTTGGATTTCATGTTTTTGATTGCCGCTTCTATTTCAGCCAGCGAAGGCGCTTCCGAGTTGACGCCATTTATGCGACTTACTGTTGGCGCTTCGAGCTGCAGATTCTGTTGGCCATCGCTATTCGTGACTCGGAAGAGTTGTTCGAAGTGCTCAGTCCATCGTTTGAGCTGATCTGTTCGATCGGTCAATAACTGACCTGCTCGGTCTTTTAGCGGCATTCTTGCATTAGTCCTTGCACCACTGAGGCGGCGAGAAATGTCATAAAGTAATCGGATATCTCCATTGGCGGCGGCTCTTTCTCCCTCTTCGGCTAGGGAGTTTGTCCAGGCTCTCTTGTCTCGTCTACAAGCTCGTTTAACTGCCTTTTCCAGCTCCGCATATCGTAAGCGGGCGGCTGCTTTGGCTGACCCGGTACATGCCTGCTCAATTCCGACTTTCGCCTTTCTCCGATCATCGACCATCCTCCAAGTTTCATCCGACATCCATTCACTTCTTCTTCCACAAACTTTACCGAGAGTACCATGGCTCGTCGTGATAAAGGCATTCTTGATTCCACACCACTGTTCTTCGACTGTTCCGTCTGTCGGCAGCTCCGAGGCTCGGGATTCTAGCTGTTCAACGTATGCCCTTTTCACCTCTGGATTCTCCAACCGGCGGACGTCGTATCGACACCCGACTTTCTCCTCGCGCCGTTGGACACGCGCAACTCTCAGTCGTATCTCGCCAAGGACGAGGTGATGGTCAGATGCAATGTCTGCGCTTCGTTTGTTGCGGACATCAAGAAGGCTCCTTCTCCATTTTCGGCTGATGCAGATGTGGTCAATTTGATTTTCTGTTCGGCCATCTCGGGATACCCAAGTGACCTTATGTGCTGGTCGATGGGGGAAGAGCGATCCGCCGATCACCATGTTGTTGTTTCCACAAAATTCTACAAACAGTTCTCCGTTTTCGCTCATCTGTCCTAGGCCATGGCGTCCCATGATGCGCTCAAGGTCCTGATTGTCGGAGCCAATCTTTGCGTTGAAGTCGCCCAAATGGATTTGAATGTCACCCTTCGGAATTCTCTCAACCACGCTGTTCAGTTGACTGTAAAACTGCTCTTTCTCCTGCAAGTCGGCAACGTCAGTTGGCGCATAACACTGGACCATTGTAAGGTTTCTAACCCGTGTTCTGAATCTGGCTACGGTTATTCTTTCGTTTATCGGTTCCCATCTAATGAGGGCCGCGTAGGCCTGCGGGCTTAACAGGAAACCAACTCCTCGTTCCCGAGTAGCATGTTCTCCTCGTATGCCAGAGTAAAGCAGGACTTGCCCGGATTGTGTCTTGTGTTCTCCAGTATTAGGCCAACGGACTTCGCTCAATCCCAGAATTTCAAGCTTGAGGCGGCTAGCCTCTCTAGCAAGTTGTTCCAGTTTGCCTTGTTGGGCAAGGGTTAAAACATTCCAAGTTCCAATTCGTGTCCGTGTTTTCATGCTAAAAGTCGTCGCCAAAGTTCCAGGTCGGTCATTTCTTTCGGATTCCGTAACAATTTCAAATCGGGAGCAGTAGGTTGTTAGCCTAAAGTCCCTATCCCGCGATGGGGCTGCCATCTTGGACTTAGCTGGCGGGAGCCGCATTTCATAAATTCAGCCGCTTGCTGCAAGACAGACGCTGTTTGAGCCGCCCCTGACCTGGAGAACAGACGCTCGGTTGTTGTTGCACGCCGCCCCTGACCTGGGGAACAGACGCGTGCGGCCACCTTCTCAGTCTGCATGCGACCAAAGCATCCACCGGGGTTGGGTACCCGATCTCCGCTTAGGTTACTCGCACCCCAGCCGGCACCGCGGGGAGGTAGAGATAGGAGTTGTGAATAAGAGGTGATATGACCACTATGGGGTCTCGTGTTGCACATTATCCACCGTTTACCAGCCAAATAACCTATATAACAATGGTATTGTATTCTGATATTGTTTGTTGATCAATCTATTTTTAGAATTCAGTCTACTTTATTGGTAGATATTATTTGTATTTCATTTGGCTATGTGCCCTATTTTTTCTGATTACTCCGTGGAGTTTACAATTTTGTCATTCGATATCATTATCATGAGTATGATCTTTTCTTCGCGGTTATTATGGGCGAATCCCGATTGTGTTCTTGTGTTTATACTTCGAGGTAGTTTATAATTGTCTGTTTTCTTGGCCGAAGCCTTCATCTAATTCTGTTTTTCCGATAAGAGTTTAGAATTTCTTGTTTTCGTCCGGAAACATTCTTATTCTTATGATTTTGTCCGAAGAGCTGTACTCTGTTGGCCTTAAGTTAACTTAACTTAAGGATAATTTTTTGTTAAGGGGGTGAGGAATTGTACCTCTCATCGCCTGATTGAAAATTTGACCAGTTAGCTAACAGAGCTAACCACCCCCCTAAGTTCAAAATCTGAAAAATGAAAAGATAAACTAAAACAAAAGCTTCATGACAAAAAACACAAAAATTTACTTAATTTTCAAAATTGATAAAATTCACAAAATTGACCATATCGACAAAACTGACAAATTTAGGAAATTGACTTATCTGACCAATTTGACACATTACGGAAATTGACAAAATTGACAAAATTGACAAAATTGACAAAATTGACAAAATTGCCAAAATTGACAACATTGACAAAATTGACAACATTGACAAAATTGGCAAAATTGACAAAATTGACAAAAATCGTTACTCGCTCCATACCCTGTGTTCAGGTTATCAAAAATGAAAAACTTTTTGCAATCCTGTTATTATCTCGATATCTCGCATTTGCCCGTAATGTGCTGAGAAAGCTGTATTTAAACTCAAAAAACATTATAGAATTTCTAAGAAAAAACTTATTTTAAGTTTTTATTTATACATATTTGAATGTTATGTAAAGTAAAGTTGAAACCGCCTTTACTCAATTTTTCATTTCATTTTTGCAGTTATCTGTCCTTGACAGAATAACCCTCATCGACCCCATCAAACAATCCCCCTTTCTCTAGTGCCATCGTTCAGAACATTTATTTTACTTTCTGTTCAACTTCGTTCTCCAGCCGTTTGTTGTTTGAATCGGTAATCGGCGACTGACCGTCAAACTGTTTATTGATCGCTGACTGTCGTAGCTAGTAGCAGACTTATGACCGGGAGGCCTTCAAGTTACACCAATTCATCGTAAATAGAACTTTCCTGGAGAATGGATTCCGATCTTGTTGCATGCTGGTGTCGTCATTCACCTTCACCGTCTGCCGACGACGACAGCGACGACGCTAGATTGCTGACTGGAATGAAATGGAAGAAATGACGCAAGTCGGCGAGTTCCTAGTGGCCCAATTACTGAAGGTGATAAATATAATTTGAATTTAAGGAAGCACATAACACCTATCGCTATTATAGTATTTAGTTCATCGAAGATTGTCCCAATTCGTTTGATAAACTTTTAAAAACCTTGTACATATTCTTCTTTTAACCCTCTATTGCATGAACAATAAACTTTTTGATCTTTAACTAAGCAATTTATGCCAAAACACAAAATTATTTTTCAAGAGTTTTAATTGTTTACATAGTTTATGAAATGTGATAACTTGCTTAAACAAAAACTAAGGTTCAATTATTATGTACTGAATTTTTGATCCATTAAACTTGTTTGAAATATTCTACAGTAGTGGAGAATGAGGATAATCGATCTCGGGGGTAACTTGATCCCTCAGCTATATCTTGAACCTGGAATATCCAATAAAAATCTATTGTTCTTGAAAAGTGTGCCAAATGGAGCAAGACAACATGCTGTGACCTTAAAAAAAATTGAAAATATTTTTTTTTTGAGTTATTCGTTTATAGATATAGAAGATTTGAACGCTATCCTCTAGGCAACGGTCGGCGGCAATTTAGCACGATAGAACTTATAGTTACCCAAATATTATTGTTTCTTTCAAATGATTGCCTGGTGAAAAAGTCATAAAATATTAATTTTGCTCTAAAAAATTTCCTCATTAGCGTATGCTATGAAAATATGGTTGAAAACAAACTTTAAGAATTCTCTATATCTTGGACTTAAAAACTGAAAAATAACAAGTAAAAGGTCAAAAAGTCGTCGTTCTACCTTTTACCTAGAGCTGGAAAACGAAAAAAGAAATAAAAAAACGCTCAAATGTCAAATTGGTCTTATTAAATCACCGATCACTAAGCAGGTATCAAATTTTGCTTCATTAGAATGATCATTTTTAAAACTTTTGTTTAAGTCTTCGAGAGAGTTTTGCATTGGACAAGTTTACAAGCTTCTCTAAACCGTGCATGCCTCATCTTTAAAACTATAGTTTTGTTGATTTTGTTTAGTTGCGGCACGAGTTTTTATCATAAGCGATTGCAACTCTTTTCAAAAAGTGCTCAGTTTTCTGTCGAAAAGTAAAAAAAATGCAGCAAAAGTGCTGCAGTGAATTTCTATTTGCATGGCCTAGCCTTTTAAAGTCTGTTTCACATAGAATTTGGTCAGATAAAATAGATCATCACATGAAGAAAAATACGGATGAATTTTCGAACTTTTTTTTGTGATACCACCCATCATTTTCTGCACAATACTGCTGGTAACCTCATTCGCCATCTTGTTCCACCACTTTTCCATTTGAGCGGGTTTTTTCATGGTTCTGCCACATTTCTTTGCCCTTAACTATTGCCCAATATTTCTCGATGGGACGAAAATCCGGACAGTTTGGTGGATTGATACTTTTTTCAACAAAATCGATCTTGTTCTCCTTATACCTCTTAACGACACCCCGGCTGTAGTGGCAGCTTGCCAGGTCCGGCCAGAACTTCACCGGACCTTTGTGGGACCGAATGAATGGCAAAACCCTCCTCTGGAGACATTCTTCTTTGTCAACATTTCCATTCATTGTGTCCCCAGTGATGAAAATCTTAGTCTTCTTCCCACAACTACAAATCCTTGCCAAATCATCAACTTACGAGCAAATTTATCTGCAAAACAAACTTGAATCTATCCGCAACATTCCCTTTACGCTTCGCAAGGTAAAATTTGTTACCGGGTATTTGTCCAAAACTCATTTTAAGTTTCGTCGTTTCGTAAGTTTCGTCGTCCATCATAATGTTGTACTTGGTCAACACTTTCTCGTACAACTTCCTTGCCCTGGTTTTGGCAACCAGGTTTTGTTTCAGCGTCCTGTTGGGGTGTTTGCTTGTATGATACGACCGCAAGCCTTCTCGTAAACAAATTCGTCGAGCTGTACTGTAGTTTGTCTTGAACTTTTTCGCGAAATCACGCAAGGAGATTCCAGGATTATTGTGAACTGATCGAATTACCTTTGCTCGCAGCTTCCGGTCATATGTTCCACTTTCACGCCTGGTTTGTTTTGCTCGATCCACCGTAAGGGTCTCCCGGTAACGTTGCAGTACCGAATTTACAGTTGATTTTGCGTATTTCAGGAATTTCGCGATCTTTACCTCTGACCACGTCGGTTTCTCGACGTGAGTGTGCAAAATTTTCTCTCGCCTTTCGCGTTCCATCGTCGATAACTTTTGACTGACTGCTTCAATCTTGATGAAATGTTCACCACTAAGTAAACAAACCATCCGGATAAAAACACTGTCAATAGATTCGCAATGTGACAACTAGGGGCGCTGCAGTAAATGAAAAGATGCGACCAGATTCTATGTGAAACAGACTTTATCTTTCGATTTGCTTCATTTTTGACAAACTGCCGGTGTCCTTGAATAAAGGAATCTCCTTCAAATTCCAAAAAAATCCACATTGTTTTCGCTCTACAAAAATGCTCCCAATCTCCATGTTTTGATTTTTCTGTAAAAAGTGCTGAGCAAACTGTAACGTTTGTTTCTGGCATAATGACGTTGCATAAAAGTATCCATCGCTAGAGCGGCATAGAGCGCTTAGGCAAAGATACCGTCACTTCAAGATAAAGAAGTGGGCTTTGCCGCGAACATTAATTCTTCTATACGGACTTTCGATGTTCGCAACGCCACCTTAAGAGTTCGGGCAACAAGATTTATGCATCTAGCCATGGTAACCAATGTGTGTCTTGGAAAAAACGATTCTGCTTTAAAGTATATTTGTTGGAAGTGAATACTTCAGAGCCATCTACAATGCTTTAAATGGTTAAAATATATTTTGGTTGACCCTTTGGACGAATTTTTAACCATATATTGCCATTCGGAAAAAAATTGATTTGAATTAGAATTAAACCGAAACTCTGGTTTTCTAATTTTACTTTGTTCGAGAAGAAAATCATCTATTGAATGCTCAATTGGGAATCTTTTTGTTCATAAAAACAAGTATGTTGAAATTGATCCCAACAGTGCGAATACGAACAACGGTTGCTTTGATAATTTTGTATGTTATTTGACGTTTTATTTTATTTACATAGTATTCCGTCTCACGACATAACTTGACGAACATAATTCCTAAAATTCACTCTGTCCATGGCAACCGTTCTCCAATTTCTCGGACACCCCACGTTCGCCAGATCACGCTCCACTTGATCTAACCACCTCGCTCGTTGCGCCCCCGCTCGTCTTGTTCTTACCGGATTCGTAGCGAACACCTGTTTTGCAGGACAGTCGTCCGGCATTCTCTCAGCATGTCCCGCCCAGCGTATCCGGCCAGCTTTCACCACCTTCTGGATACTGGGTTCGCCGTAGAGTCGCGCACGACTTCCGCTGATAATTCGCCTCCGGATCTCACGGCTGGTGTCATTGTCTGCGGTCACCAGTGAGCCGAGATAGACAAAGTCTTCGACTATCTCCAGCTCGTCGCCGTCGGTGACCTTGTTATTACTGGACAAGCGGGTTCGGTCGGTCTCGGATCCGCAGGCCACCATGTACTTCGTCTTGAACGTATTAATCATCAACCCAATCCTTCCTGCTTCGCGTTTCAGTTTGCGGTAGATTTCTTCCACCGCAGCAGATGATCTGCCGACTATATCAATGTCATCGGCAAAGCAGATAAGTTGACTGGATCTGTTGAAAATCGTGCCCCGCATTTCGCCCACCGCTCGTCGAATGACACCTTCTAGCGCATCGTTGAACATCATGCAGGATAGACCATCACCTTGTCGAAGCCCCCTGCGCGATTCGAATGAACTCGACAATTCACCCGAGATTCGCACACAGCACTGCGTTCCATCCATCGTCGCCTTGATCAGTCTGATCAGCTTCCCGGAAAAGCCGTTCTCGTCTATGATTTTCCATAGCTCGTTACAGTCGATCGTGTCGTATGCGGCTTTGAAGTCGATGAATAGATGGTGCGTAGGGACTTGGTGTTCGCGGCATTTTTGAAGGATTTTCCGTAATTTGAATATCTGGTCCGTCGTTGACCGTCCCTCCATGAAGCCGGCCTGGTGACTTCCCACGAATCTGTTTGCTTGTGGCGTTAGGCGGCGGAGTAGGATTCGGGACAACACTTTATATGCGGCATTGAGGAAAGTGATCGCTCGGTAGTTCTCACAGTCCAATTTGTCGCCCTTCTTGTAGATGGGGGGCATATTACCCCCTCCTTCCACTCCTCCGGTAGCTGTTCTATGTCTCAGATCCGGACTATCAACCGGTGTAGGCAATCGGCCAACCTGTTCGGGCCCATTTTGATGAGTTCAGCTGCGATACCATCCTTCCAAGCCGACTTGTTTCTGTTCAGCTGGCGAATGGCTTCCTTAACTTCACTCATCGTTGGGAGTGGCTCCTCTACGTCGTTGGCTACGCCGGCGATGTACCTTCCCCTACCGTCTTGATCTCCTGCATGTGCGCCGTTCAGGTGTTCATCGAAGTGCTTCTTCCACCTTTTGATCACCTCACGATTGTCCGTTAGGATGCCTCCGTCCTTATCCCGGCACATTTCGGCTTGCGGCACGAAGCCTTTGCGGGATGCGTTGAGTTTCTGATAGAACTTTCGTGTTTCTTGGGAACGATGCAGCTGCTCCAGCTCCTCGAGCTCCTCCTACTCTAGACGGCGCTTTTTCTCCTGGAAAATTCGGGCGCGCTGCCTCTTCCGCTGTCGGTGATTTTCCACATTTCGACGGGTGCCTTTTTGCACTACTGCAGCCCACGCGGCATTCTCTTCGTCCATCACCCTCCTACACTCCTCGTCGAACCAGTCGTTCCGTCGAGATCGCTCCACATAAATTTATTTTTTGTCATCCCACCCCCCTCCCCCTCTTCGAAATTTCCAAAAATCTCGAGGGGGGGAAATAAATAAAGTTTGAAGTATTTAAAGTAAATTTCGAAACAAAATCAAATATTTGAAAGATTATAAGACCAAAAAACAAATATTCAGAATGGGGGTAGGCTTAATAGCGGCACGACTTGAATTTTAGGTTTTGTGCAATGATATAGTATGCAATTTTGTTGCATACGAGCTTTCGTGCATTGTTTTCCAATTGAGGCACTTAGGATCAGAGGGGTGCAAGTGATTTTTCATCAAAACTGAGATAAACTGTTTTTTGGATAGTTTAAGTATAGATTAACATTCTGTAGAAGACACAGGTCAAAAGAAAAATTATTTCAATATTTTTAAGCTATTTATAAAAAAACGTGTCAATGAAAATTCTGTTTCGTTTGGTGTCAGAAGGATGCAAGTGCACTTGCACCCTTCTGACACCAAAGGATTATACTTTTAGGATGATTTCATTAGAACGTATACATTTTGGTCAGTTGAAAACAACATCATCTAGTTCCGACAAGGATTTTCTACTGGCTCTGACCAGGATAACCAAAAGTCCTCAGATAGAGAAGTGATGAAAATAGATTCAGGTGTAACTTCGTCGGCATGAAAATCTCATTGTTATGTATACAAAAAATTCTAAAATATTTTTTATGGCAAATTTAGCCAACGCTAATAGGGATAAAAGGCAAACACAAAATGCACTTAACAATAATTATTTGGTAAATATATCTAAGAAAAATCTCTCGGATGAAAGCTCAGAGGATTCAGAGTTTTCGACAGGCTCTGATCATGATGTCACATACTATCCCATGGAACAAAATGAAACTTCGAAAAGTTCAGATGAGTCTTTGCGACAGGTAGTTTATAAAAAAATACATTAAGTCTTTTAAGGAATATTTACATAACTGTTTAGGAAAGAGGCCTGGTATAATAAGACTAAAAAAAGAAAAAAATAAACATCCACGGTTCTTCTGGAGAATCAGAAGTTGCTGCTGCAGTTGCTAGTGAGAAAGAGTCCATTTCTGGAGAGTCAACTGGCCATTCATTAAGACCCCAAAAACGCCAACGAAATCAGGCAGTCTGGAAACTCATCTTGCGAAAAAAGCTACAAAACCAAGGGGAAGCGTACGTTGGTTCTACCGGAAAAAAGCGACCAGCTAAACAGTTAATTCCAATGAATGAACACATATGCAGGTATTCTTGTGTATCCTTTAAGGAAAAAGAGAGATTGAAAGTTTTCAACAAATTCTGGGAATTATGATAGTGAAACTTGCAAACCTCGTTCATTATGAGTTGCATAGAAATTTGAAACCCGAAAACGCAGAAAATTAAATGTGTAAACAAAAACAAAACATCTAGTATCATAATGAAAATACTCGTTACATACAGGTTCCAAAAGGATGCTATCATATTGTTTGGAGTCAGAGGGGTGCAAGTGTCATTCTTGGATTCCGAAGGGTGCAAGTGAAAAATATCAATAAAAGTAGTTCGCCGTTTTAACATAAATATCGCAAAAACTTTGGTTTTTCTTTCATAATCGTTCATTTTAGACCTCATGAGACACACTTCATCGAAAATTTAGTAGAAAAATTGATTCGATAATTTTGATTTAGAAAGAAAACTTTGAGGCCCGTTTTCTCGAAATCATCATTTCGGCACTTGCACCCCTCTGATCCTAAGCGCCTCAATTTATTTGTTTTTCGCATTATTTTTTATTATTCCTCCCTAACTCTGAGTGACAAAAGAAGGTTTCGAAATTTGTTCCGGCCTTATCAGTCAAGTTATTAGTTCATGGTTATCTTTTCTGAAAAATAACGGGACTAAGAATAAATATTAAATCCAAATAGTTTCAACATTTTTGGAAAAGCTAGCTGACCGATATACAATTTCCTTAAAAACTCTAAATATTTCAGTAAACACTTCCAGATAATTAGCAAACATCAATATTCACAATTTGTTCGGTAAAACAACAGGTTGTTTGTTAAAAAATACCGAATGGATGGTAGAAGCGGGGACCGCTTGCCAAAAAAATACCGAGCATTCGGTAAAACTTCACAATATTTCGGTAATAAAAATACCGAACGTTCGGTAATACAAGGTAATACGAATGCCAACTCGAAGGATTATTATTAGTTTGTAGGGTAAGTGCTATCCACCGGTTACTGTGTACTGTTGTGAATTTAATTTGTTTAATAAGATCAATTAATTAAATTTGTGTTTTTTTACGTTTTATTAATTGCTTTGTATATTTTTCCATTATTTTGCTAATTTCATTTCCGTTATTTATGGAAATAAAGGTGACGTGGTAGGTTTTGTTACAGGTCGTGACTTGGTACCCACCGGCACAAAACATTTCACGCGGCGACCAGGAATCCATCATTCTATGCGCACCGGCAAAGAAAACAAACGCCATGCACATAAATATTCAAATAGGTAGGTAGAGCATTAAATAATTTACTACAGAAACACTCTTGACCTAATTCCGCTTCTTCACTCCCCACATAATTTTTTCTTTCACCCGGCTCTCTTTTTTGTCGTGAATAGTAAGGAAGGGAATGGGAAAATGCCGGAAAAAGCACAGAGAGCGACAGAAGAGAAAGAGCACACGATCCGATCCAACCCAGCAAGTTTCGAGTGGGGAACAGAATGGGACACTCCGTCAATGACGATGACGATCAGTAGGAACCCTGACTTTGCGGCAACTTCGATGATCGAATGATGGAGCCATATAGATCATCGTATATATTCCGCAGACTCGCCTTGAGCTGTTGGAGGAATTCTAAGGGGAAGAAACAAATTCAACTATAACTTCACACAAAGATGGTCATTCAAGATCCATCCAATCCAATTCTGGTGCTGCAGGGTTTGAAGTCGTAACAACTTTCACAGTTTTGGCCCGATGAAGTGGGCTTTCGTAATCGGGAATTATATTGTAGCTCCGGCAACATCAGCTAACGACGACGCAGCACTTTCTCCCGATCTCATTCGCGAAATATAGGTCAACACACCAGAGGCAACTGATGTGTCTTCTTGTTTTTGTGTTCGCTCGTTACCTCGGTACCTACCAGCATTTGATGTTTAATTTGCGAACATTATAAAACCAGTTGGAGAGTGGGAGGTAATGGCACTGTAATGAGGTCAACTCTGTGGGGAATATATGTGTACTTTTTTGTTAAAAAAACAATAATTGAATTTTTCAATATTCGAGTTCAGGTAGATATAAAAACGTTATCAAAAAGAACGGAGAAATTAATTTGAAAATATTATTCAAGTTGTAGTCATCCGGTATGACTGAACCCCTAGACATACCGTAAACTGGGGAACTTTGATCAGCGGGGTAACTTTGATCAACATGAATTTTTTGCACATAATCATGAAGTTAAAATATCTGAAAACTGTTTTCTACGTTTGAAAGCCAGTGAATTGAGTTTCAAATAAGTTAAGTTTGGTTTTTATCCGGAGATTTTTTATATTAGGTAAAATATAATTTCAAAATCTTCAAATATCTGTTTTTTTAAAGCTCACAAACAAACATCTCTCCTGATCAAATTTAAGCGTTTAGGAGCAAATGGATTGTTTGATGTGAAAGTTCAACTTTTTTCTTGGTTTAGGTAAGGTTTAAGTGTTATTTTTGTGGTCATTTGATGATCTTTATTGGATATTGAAAAAAACAGAAATTTTCCATGAAAAACCCTGTATAGAAAAAATGGCTAAAAACCCTATCAAATAGTCTCAATCAAATAGTTTGAAGAAAAAAAGAACATGGGAACAGTACGAGGACTTAGGGAATTGCATGAAGGTAAAATTTTATTTGTTTTTGAGGCCAAAAAGTATTGAGAAAAGATAATAATTTTTGCCCCTAAATGTATGCAGCAACATTGTCCATCTTTCGAGTATATTTATTTTTGAAAGAAAACGTTGAAAAATTCAATTGAGTCCAAACAAAAAAAATACTGTTATCGATGTTTTGAGCCACCTGTGCTTAGTGGCATCAAAACAATAAATTTGAAAATGTTGATATACGTAAAAACCATTGTTATCAAAGCTACCCCGAAACTCGAAATCCTGTTTTGTAACAAACATTTAATTATAACCACCAATGTCGTTTGAATTTACTGCAATCAATGATCATGTTTAATACTCCTCACCTCAGTAAGGGTTTTAAAGCTTTTAGGTATTACGAAAAACTAACCCCTTCCAAAATATTCAAAAATGAAAGAAAAAAGTGATCAAAGTTCTCCCAGTTTACGGTACTTTAAAAATTATGATTTCCTTCTAGTGAGAAAATTTTACGGAGTGGTTTCGTGAGAATATCGTGGGAAATTAACACGTTTTCTTTGAAAATATTCAAAAATTATTTGCAGTTTTCCAACTAAACATGCAACATTTTTCAACTTCAATGGCTCCTAAAAAATGTATGTCAACAGATAATCAAACGGCTTTTGCATTAAAAGTTTTAAGGTTGATGGGACATAAAATTTGCGGAGTGAGAAAAAATATCAGTTTTGTCAGTTATTTTAAAATATCCAAAGACATACGTTTGTCACCTTATTCAGAGAAAAGTTGTTGTCAGTAACCGTGTGATGTAAAATAATTTTATCTCAGGGTATTTTAAATTTAGGATAGTTTTAGTTTTTAGTTGTAAGTTTTAACTATTTTTTGACAATACAGGATGTTCTCCTACAGTATATTTAAGTAAAATAAATAAATTTTAGTGATTAGTTAACTATAGGGCTATGGAAAGTTCATAATTGAATTGAACACTTAATTTAATGAAATAACGTAATATAAATGTAATGATGAACTGGTACAAATAAAGATATAAAAAAAACTCAGGGTGTTAAAACGAAATTTACCAGGCGTTACTTTGTGTTTTGTTGCATCCTACCTGAAATAAGATATTATATAATAATTATAAAAAAAAAACATTGATTTAAAAACAAAATCAAAGAATATTATTTAACCAACAGTATTCGTATAGAGGAATAAAATCAATTTAAAGTTTGTAGGTACCGTAATCCGGGGTAAGATTGATCACTTTTTTCAATATTTTTCGATTATTTTTTCTGTTAAGAGAAATGGGCATGTTTCATATTTTTAAAACCAGCACTGGACTCCTATGAACATAAAACATGGTTGCGGAAATTAATTAAACTACTTCAAATTTGATTTAAAATCGATTTAGTCTTTGTTAAGAATTTTATGCTTTGGGGTAACATTGATCAGTCTCAGTTTTGTAGATTTTAACGAGTTTTCTGGATAATAAAGGATTCAAAACGCCTTCATAATTTTTACAAATGCTAGTTTTTTAATTGCTAGGGAGTTCGGAAAAAACTCAAATGATATTTCAAACTATTTCAAACACTTTCCCTGGCTAAAAGATACTAAATTTGTAATTTTTGTCCAGTGAATTCTGAGATACACAATGCTGAATTTTGGAGTCTCTCGGTATATTTTTTTCGCGGTTCAAAAAATAAACAACATCGCGATCCTTAATGTGTCAAGGCTGAACAACAATTAGAATCGAAAGATAGATAAAGATGCTGCATAAATTAAGGGGCAAAATTTTTTAAACATTGCTTATAAAATTTAAACTACAAATAATGAAATTTTTCCTTAATTCATTGCCCTAGGCAGTGTTCCGAAAATCACTCGAAAGAAACGCTCATGATAGGTTTCTTGTTGGAAAAAATCGAAGCCGAATGCTGCTGCCTGTAGTTCCCTAGAGAATCGGCAGAGCGACAATGCGAAGTTAATGTGAACAAGATTCAAACGCGAGAGCGGATTCGTATCGAAGTCGATCTCTCAAGCTCACTACCTGGTGTATCAGAAGTGATTGAGATACTTACTGATACAAGATCCAATTCGAAAGTCCACTCACTCACTCACTCGTACTCGCCTGCGTACTTTCTGCCAAAGCAGCAGATACATATGAACATACATACTGCCTAAGTGTTTGAATGGCTATTTTGGTCCTCCCCAATAACAGCAACAACAAAGCAAGATGTATCAGGCAGACAGCATTTGATCATCGATCAGTAAACGAGTGAGAGAGTGAGTGATTGAGCAAGAAAAATTATTGACTGAAAGAAGAATCTGAAAATCAGGTAGCTCCTCACTCAGTTGAAAATTCCAACTGGAGAAGGAACGTTTCTCTTTCAAATTTTATTTCTTTGATTCTCGGAGCAGCGCTGTCGAACACAGTTAATCTTTGCCCCGCTGGGAGATAAACTAACCGACAATTTAGGTTTTGCTTTCGCTGTTGAAAACGTGTCAGTGTCTCTCATGAGAATTGAGTGATTTTCGGAACACTGGCCCTAGGCCCTCACACCGGAGAACTGAAATAAATGGAGAAAATACGTCAATGATCACACAAATTGTGCAGCCAATGATTGAATTTGTGGAAATTTGTGGCAATTTGTAAGAGAAAATTAGAAGGTTTGAGTTCAAATGAGAGAAACCAGTGAACCAGAGAGTGGAAATGTGCGAATTGTTGCAATTTGTGATGCAGTTGTGGGATTTTGATCATTACCACTCCAAATGCAAAGAATTCTCTCTTGATTTCAATCCTTTGCCTCACACTATTCCCTTTTAATTTTTTCCTTAAAACTTTACCATTTTATAGGGTTTCTAGCTTTTTGGCCTAGACTAACTCTTGGAAAATGTCCTTATTTTTTAAATATCAAAAAAATAACCTCAAAATACAACAAAAACTACACCAAAACTATACATTTACTAAGGAAAATAGTTGCTGCTTCTAAACATTTTGCTTTCATCAGGAAAGGGGTTTGTTTGCGAGCCTTCGAAAAAATAGATTTTACAAGATTTTGGAATTACATTTTCACTTACATACATTTGAAATTTTAAAAAACAAACCAAGTTTTTCCCAATTTGAAACTCAACTTATAGGCACTTATCACACTGACATGACACTTAGAACGAAAATTCGACCATTTTCTTACTGAAGTTGACAACAAATGACCAGTAGGTAAAATGTACCTGTTTAGCCCGATTTTATTGTAGAAATTGCCTATTCTTTTTGGCTTTCTTACTGAAAGGCATAGCGAACGGTCAGTTGGGGATATCATTAATTCAGTGTCCAAGGCCCCACTTTATATACACCAATCGACTCAGCTCGACGAGTTACGAAGATGTCCGTGGATTTGTATGTTCCATTGAAACGTTCTTACCACCCTTACTCCTATTCTAGGATTTACGGTTTTGATGAATTTAGTTTGAAAAAATTGGATTTTTTTTCCTGTGGGTTATATCTTAAAACCAAAAAAAAAACAAAATTGTTTAAAATTGTTCTATTCCATATAACATATCAAGCTTACGTTGGCTCCAAATAAGGTAGTCATTTGCTCAGCAGCAGTAGCTAGCAATCGCTAAATTAATTACCGAGGCAATAAAGATTTGACAAAAAGTTCATCAATCAGCCAAGAATCGATCCCACGACATCTATCATGAGAGTTCAGAAGACTAACCCCTTGACAACTAGTGAGCGTCGAAAAATGTGGCACTCAAACTTAAACAGTTTGAAATATTTTGAAAGTAAATGAACTCCTTGAATATCAGTTCGCTTTTCCTCCAAAAAACGTACAGGCTTTTTTTATATATTGAGTTTAGCAATTTTTGCTTTCGATTTTCTATAATCATAATCTTTTTTTGTAGATTAATCATATATAATTCAGAAATAAGGTATCCATAATTGTATCATATGTTTCCAAAGATAATTTACACTCTGTAAGAAAGGCTCCAATCCACTGTTAAGTGGTGGGGGGGGGGGGATGTAGTGTCGAACACTTTCAAAAAATCGATTTTTTTATTTTCTTATTGTAAAACATTTCAAGAATGTTGTGTCAAATTTTCAAGTCAATTGAAGCAACACTGTAGAAATTATAGGCCTTTATCTCCTCCTATCTAATACTGCAAGAAAGCAAGAGCAGAAACTTCAAACGCGTTTTTCTTGAAAGCACATTTTTAAAGTCCGTGGACATCGTCATTTGAAAACTACTTATCCGATTCTTTTCAAATTTGGAACATATTTTCTACATATAAAATACCAGACCCCAACGTTTTTCTTTTTTGATTTTTTTTTTACTTTGGGGAGATTTTACAGGTGAAAAATGGCGGATTTTTTCGTGAAAAATCGTAGTTTTTACTTCAAACAGCCACAAAAATTTCATAAAAAAATTTTTAAAGTTAAATAAAAACGTTGGGGTCCAGAAAAACATGCATTAAAAATATTTTGCTCTGATTTTTTAACTTCAGATGATTCTGTGCTGGGATACAGTGTCCACCGCAAATCCTGTTTTCTAAAAGGCATCCTCGAAAGTGCTTCGTCACCGGCTCATTTTTCAATATTTTCCTACGAAAAAATTACTAAATGTTCTTTTAACAATGCTTTGTATAATGAAAAAAATTTGAATACATTTGTTTGAACGATAGCTCTAGAAAAAAATCGTGAAAATGGTGTTTTTTTTTATACCCGTTAGACCCTACCCCCCCCCCCCCCTTAAGTGTATTAAATCGGGTTTTTGAAGTTGGGTGGCACTTTCTAACTGGGATAGCATTTCTTCAAATCGAACGATGTGCACTTTGGAATCGATATTGCGTACTGTTGGAAAAAAATATCCTACAAACGAAATCGAGTGTCCAGTCAGTATGGTCAGTTTTATAGGTTTTTAACGTAGAAAAAGTTTTGAGATATTTTAACTTTAGACTTAGTTATTGATGATTTTGTGGAAAAATTTTATGTTGATGAAAGTTACCCCGTTGATCAATGTTACCCCGGTTTACGGTAGCTTAATACAATTAAGTCGGAGTTGAACTAAATAGAACTGATATAAACTAACCAACTTATCTAGGTTCTTTAGTTTCATGTTGATAATTTGAAATAGATCCTGCTAGATAAAATCTATGATGCAAATAAACAAGAAAAAGTTTTTGGAAATCCAGAAAAACAAGTACAAACGGTCAATAACATTTGCTTTGAAGAGTTATAAATGATATATGTCTGATGTTTCAAAATTTTCTCAGGCAACCTGTCAATTTCCAAAAAAAAATTGTTATTCCAATTATTCCTCCACCCAAAGGGAGGGACTGTTTTCAAAAATTGTGTGACAACCGTGATCGATTTTGAATTTCATTTACCAATAACCCCCGCGAATCTTCCCTCCATTTATGCAACATTCGCACCAACCGGGCAGGAAATCAGTAAAATTTTGAATCATCGAGGATTTGTTTGCTCCAATCCACAAAAATTGAATATCAATCAGGGATTGAAATGCTCTTGCTCAAGCGGCTGAGCATCAATGCTCTTGAAGCTCGAGAGCGAAGAAAGCTGGAGCCAATTCTAGCCCAACAATAAATGCTCAAATTAAGCTCATACCTCTTCTGGCTCTAGGAGACAAGGTTTTGCATTTTGCTTTGAGTTTGTTAGCTCAAGGAGCCGAAATTTCTTGAGCTTGCTGGCTCAGCAAAATTGTAACACTTGAGCTTAGTGATGTGTATTGACTTTGCCATTGTGGTGCTGTGTGAGCCAACAGCGTTTTATTGTGCACCAGAAACTGTGAAAGTGCTTGTTGGGATTATTAACATGAATGTAAGAGATTTCTTGTTACTGGTAAAAGTTACCAGCTATAGTAACTATGAAATAGTAAACTTTCGAAATTTTCGGGAAAAACGCCAAATGAAAGGGCTTGTTGCGTGGATTATTAAAATCAATGTTAGAGAGTTCTAGTTACTAGTAAAAGTTACCAGCACTAGTAACTATGAAATAGTAAAATTTAAAAATTTTCGGGAAAAACGCCAAATTAAAGGGCTTTTTGCGTGGATTATTAAAATCAATGTTAGAGAGTTCTAGTTACTAGTAAAAGTTACCAGCACTAGTAACTATGAAATAGTAAAATTTACAATTTTTCGGGAAAAACGCCAAATTAAAGGGCTTTTTGCGTAGATTATTAAAATCAATGTTAGAGAGTTCTAGTTACTAGTAAAAGTTACCAGCACTAGTAACTATGAAATAGTAAAATTTACAATTTTTCGGGAAAAACGCCAAATGAAAGGGCTTTTTGCGAAGATTATGAAAATCAATGTAAGAGAGTTCTAGTTACTAGTAAAAGTTACCAGCACTAGTAACTATGAAATAGTAAAATTTACAATTTTTCGGGAAAAACGTCAAATGAAAGGGCTTTTTGCGAGGATTATAAAAATCAATGTTAAAGAGTTCTAGTTACTAGTTAAAGTTACCAGCACTAGTAACTATGAAATAGTAAAATTTACAATTTTTCGGGAAAAACGTCAAATGAAAGGGCTTTTTGCGAGGATTATGAAAATCAATGTTAGAGAGTTCTAGTAACTAGTAAAAGTTACCAGCACTAGTAACTATGGAATAGTAAAATTTACAATTTTTCGGGTAAACGCGAAATTAAAGGGCTTTTTGGGAGGATTATTAAAATCAATGTTAGAAAGTTTTAGTAACTAGTAAAAGTTACCAGCACTAGTAACTATGAAATAGTAAAATTAACAATTTTTCGGGAAAAACGCCAAATTAAAGGGCTTTTTGCGTGGATTATTAAAATCAATGTTAGAGAGTTCTAGTTACTAGTAAAAGTTACCAGCACTAGTAAATATGAAATAGTAAAATTTACAATTTTTCGGGAAAAACGCCAAATGAAAGGGCTTGTCGCGAGGATTATTAAAATCAATGTTAGAGAGTTCTAGTTACTAGTAAAAGTTACCAGCACTAGAAACTATGAAATAGTAAAATTTCGAAATTTTCGGGAAAAACTCCAAATGAAAGGGCTTGTCGCGAGGAATATAAAAATCAATTTTAAAGAGTTCTAGTAACTAGTAAAAGTTACCAGCACTAGTAACTATGAAATAGTAAAATTTCGAAATTTTCGGGAAAAACGCCAAATGATAGGGGTTGTTGCGTGGATTATTAAAATCAATGCATTTGGCGTTTCCCGAAAATTTCAAAATTTTACTAATTCATAGTTACTAGTGCTGGTAACTGTTACTTGTAACTAGAACTCTCTAACATTGATTTTTAAAATCTTCGCGACAAGCCCTTTCATTTCGCGTTTTCTCGAAAAATTGTAAATTTTACTATTTCATAGTTACTAGTGCTGGTAACTTTTACTAGTAACTAGAACTCTCTAACATTGATTTTATTAATCCTCGCAAAAAGCCCTTTCATTTGACGTTTTTCCCGAAAAATTGTAAATTTTACTATTTCATAGTTACTAGTGCTGGTAACTTTTACTAGTTACTAGATCTCTCTAACATTGAATTTTATAATCCTCGCAACAAGCCCTTTCATTTGGCGTTTTTCCCGAAAAAATTGTAAATTTTACTATTTCATAGTTACTAGTGCTGGTAACTTTTACTAGTAACTAGAACTCTCTAACATTGATTTTAATAATCCACGCAACAAGCCCTTTCATTTGGCGTTTTTCCCGAAAAATTGTAAATTTTACTATTTCATAGTTACTAGTGCTGGTAACTTTTACTAGTAACTAGAACTCTCTAACATTGATTTTTATAATCCTCGCAACAAGCCCTTTCATTTCGCGTTTTCCCGAAAAATTGTAAATTTTACTATTTCATAGTTACTAGTGCTGGTAACTTTAACTAGTAACTAGAACTCTTTAACATTGATTTTTATAATCCTCGCAAAAAGCCCTTTCATTTGACGTTTTTCCCGAAAAATTGTAAATTTTACTATTTCATAGTTACTAGTGCTGGTAACTTTTACTAGTTACTAGAACTCTCTAACATTGATTTTAATAATCCTCGTGACAAGCCCTTTCATTTGGCGTTTTTCCCGAAAATTTCGAAATTTTACTATTTCATAGTTACTAGTGCTGGTAACTTTTACTAGTTACTAGAACTCTTTAACATTGATTATTATAATCCTCGCAAAAAGCCCTTTTATTTGACGTTTTTCCCGAAAAATTGTAAATTTTACTATTTCATAGTTACTAGTGCTGGTAACTTTTACTAGTTACTAGAACTCTCTAACATTGATTTTCATAATCCTCGCGACAAGCCCTTTCATTTGGAGTTTTTCCCGATAATTTCAAAGTTTTACTTTTTCATAGTTACTAGTGCTGGTAACTTTTACTAGTAACTAGAACTCTCTAACATTGATTTTTATAATCCTCACAACAAGCCCTTTCATTTGGCGTTTTTCGCGAAAACTTCGAAATTTTACTATTTCATAGTTACTAGTGCTGGTAACTTTTACTAGTTACTAGAACTCTCTAACATTGATTTTTATAATCCTCGCGACAAGCCCTTTCATTTCGCGTTTTCCCGAAAAATTGTAAATTTTACTATTTCATAGTTACTAGTGCTGGTAACTTTTACTAGTAACTAGAACTCTCTAACATTGATTTTTATAATCCTCGCAAAAAGCCCTTTCATTTGACGTTTTTCCCGAAAAATTGTAAATTTTACTATTTCATAGTTACTAGTGCTGGTAACTTTTACTAGTTACTAGAACTCTCTAACATTGATTTTAATAATCCTCGTGACAAGCCCTTTCATTTGGCGTTTTTCCCGAAAATTTCGAAATTTTACTATTTCATAGTTACTAGTGCTGGTAACTTTTACTAGTTACTAGAACTCTTTAACATTGATTATTATAATCCTCGCAAAAAGCCCTTTTATTTGACGTTTTTCCCGAAAAATTGTAAATTTTACTATTTCATAGTTACTAGTGCTGGTAACTTTTACTAGTTACTAGAACTCTCTAACATTGATTTTAATAATCCACGCAACAAGCCCTTTCATTTGGCGTTTTTCCCGAAAAATTGTAAATTTTACTATTTCATAGTTACTAGTGCTGGTAACTTTTACTAGTTACTAGAACTCTCTAACATTGATTTTTATAATCCTCGCAACAAGCCCTTTCATTTGGCGTTTTTCCCGAAAAATTGTAAATTTTACTATTTCATAGTTACTAGTGCTGGTAACTTTAACTAGTTACTAGAACTCTCTAACATTGATTTTAATAATCCTCTAATACTGGTAACTTTTACTAGTTTCTAAAACCGTCCAACATTGATTTTAAAAATCCATGCGACAAGCCCTTTTTTAGTTAATTCTCGAACAGCAGCAGTGAAAACAAGCTCAACAAATTTGGATCGGTTGAGCCAACAAGCTCAAGCTCCTCTGGAGGCATGAGCTAACGAGCTCACAAGCCAAAAAAAGAGCTAAGGTTTCTTCCAAATAAGAGCTTAGCAATACGAAGCTCCGGAGACAAAAACGATAGGAGCTTCGTCGATTGCTTTGTAAGCGGAGCTATGGAAATAATGAGCTATGAAGCTCGCTCAAATGAGACTAATTTTCAATCCCTGATATCAATAGAATAAATGCTACCCAAAAATTTATTCCAATATAAAACTAATACAGTTTAAAGATTACTTCGGGTTTCATTTTGAAGAAAATCGCCCAAAAAGAAAATCGGTTTTGGCCATCAGAATAAAAAATAACCACTGGAGCCAATAATAAATTTAGGAAAAAGGTGAATAAACCCGCACGTAATCCAAGCATTTTCACACGATACCCGAACCATAGACAAACAGACATGACACTTTGATCAATTTTAATCTATTCTTCGCAAATCGATTTCATTGCCATCTGGTGGCGCCATTGCCTATCAATTAATTTCAAATCAAAATGAATCATGGTCATCTATGAGATTGTGACATTCTAAATTGAACCACTGACATATCGACTGGCCACTTGATTTCGTTTGCTGGTTTTTTTTTTCAACAGGGCGCAATATCGATTCCAGAATGCGCATCGATCGATTTTAAGAAATGTTTGTCCAGTTAGAAAGTGCCAACCAACTTTAAAAAACAAAATGCAATTTCTACGATTAAATCGTGCTAAAAGGTACATACATGTTTCCTACAGGGCATTTTTTTGTCAAATTTTGCAGGTTCGCCACCTACAATCGGTATTACGAACCTGCAAAATTTGACTAAAAAAAATGCAAGAAAATTGTCGAATTTTTGTTTAAAAGTGTCATGATCAGTGATTAAACCGTAGACAACCAAACATTTGTTTGCACTAATCTAGTGACAAGAATTTATTAAGAGTTAGGTATATTGTAGAACTATAATTTAAAAAGTTATTCTACAGCCTGAAAACAACGATGGGGAGCTTTAGGTGAACGCCGAAATACCTGAAAATCACAAAAGAAGAAATTAAGTTTAACTGTTGCTGGAGATCCCCTCAAGCGTTTGATGTGAGAAAAGTGTCATTTACTCTTCTCTAATCACGTCTTTTAAGATATGAAAAGAGGATATGGCGTTTCTGAAGTTATTTTTTAAAAAAATATGCCAGAAGAATAATTGCAGTTGTGATTAAAATAAAATATTATAAAATTTATATGATCAGAAAAATTTGCGATCATGTAAAAGCTGTTTCCCTGATTTCTTAAAAATGGATTTTAGCTCATAATGGTCATTAAGTTTGAGTTCTAGCAGGTCCTATCGGTTTCCATGAAATTTTTATCTAAGAGTAAGTTCACTGGTGTTGGGAAAAAATGGTAGAAATTTTGACATTTTGTAAATTTTACCATGCAAAAATGTTTTCAAGATCTCTGGGCGTTGTATTTTTTTACAGCACTGTTTCTATTTCTGCCGTATGTGATATAAATATTGCTATTTTTGCATCTCAGCATGCGAAACTATAACACGTGTTGTTAAAAAACTTGAAGGCCACAGATCTTGAAAGTGTTTTTGCATGGCAAAATTTTCAAAATGTGCTAAAAGTGACAAAATTTCCACTACTTTTTCCCAACACCAATGAACTTGCTCTAATGATTCTGAACGTTTTATTTTGAAGCTTTCACGTGTAATATATTTAACAAGTTCGTCGCCACGCTCATTTTGGTTGTTTTACTATAGCTGGACCCAAAGAAATTCTCGGAGCAAGAAAGCAATCAGGGAGAACTCCACTATTTGCAACGTGTGGCTTAACTGAGCGGCTAACTTGATTTAGAAAGCGTCACATGCATTTTGATGTGACGGGGCCTCCCAGGAAATACACCCGTCACCCGAATATGGGTCCCATGGCGACAAACATGCTAAAGTCTTGCGTAAAAAGATCATCATACAGTGCGAATGTTTTGAAAACCCTTTAAAAGAAAATTATCTCAAAAATGATTGATGGCACCAAGATGAATACTGAAATTTTTAGCAACCTGAGACGCCAACTCCTTACCCTTACCTCTTCGTAAAATTTTTTACAACTATCTTTTTGCTTGTGATAGAGTAAAACAATACAAAAACTGCAGCCATATCTCTATGAAGCGGTAGTCGCTGAAACAACAAATGCCGTTTCCTGAACCGAAATTTATTAATAAGAGAATTGTTCGATTTTATACACTTGATGACAGCAGAAAGGAACAGGAATCTGTAAACAGAACAGAATGCGTAAACCGAAACTTTCCCTTTAAACGGACGTTACCGCAGTCAACGGGTATTTGTTTATTATTATATTTTTATCGAATTTAACACCATGGAGATATTTAGTCATACCTATGGCTTCCTTGATTTTTCTGAATATGACATGCATTGCCATCTGATGGCGACATTACCTAGCACTTTGAGAGCTTTGCGAAGAATGAAAACTGAGTGTCCCGTCTGTTTGTCTGTGCCCGAACTTAATCCAAATTTTGAATTCGGATATCCGGGCAATCTGGAATGCCTAATCTATAGAGAAAAGGCATATGAACAAATTTTCTATTTGATCGTACACACACGAATCATAAAAAAATGTTTCAGTGTTGATAAAAAAACACTCGAAAAAATTATTCGCTGCCTCCAAGTGGGATATTTTTTTCGCATATTTTTGCAAATTTAATTTTTCATCTGTTCTGTTTGCAAAAGTTTCTAACTACTATAAGAGATTCATTTCAACATCTAATTTCCGTGGACTCGACCAATTAAAACTATTTTTTTAAGTTTATTATAGAATCGAAATAAATATAAATTTGATTGTCTTGAAATAAAGTTAAACATTAATTTTTTTCAGTATGCCTAATAAAGATGATATCTCAATAAAAAAACAATATAAGTAGGTATTTAAATCAAAATTTCAAAACCTTCGATCCTGGC